>NW_021820992.1:0-122464 GCF_901001135.1 Rhinatrema bivittatum
CTTAATGGAGCCATGAATGAGCTCTAAATCACACCATTATTCGAAAGCAAAGATCTTATTGAATGGATAATGCTGTAGCATAGGTCAAATTACAAAACCAATTAAACCATTAAACATTTTCAAATCCCTATGGGGTGACCACGCTCTCACCTGAGTTGCAATTTATAAAGGCTAAATATATATCAACTACTGCAAGATTCTGTCTTTCAGGGACACAGAGCTGTTGAAGCCTCGCCCCTCTGATGATCCGGTGATTTGATCCTTGCTTACTGGATCAAAGATCTCTGTGGTACGGTAACACCCTGGTCCATAGCAAGAGCAGGACTCATTTATTCAAGATGCAGCACAACTTTTGGGGTGGTAAACATCTCAGTCCTGGCTGTCATAGCCAAAGACATAACAGTCAACTTGTCTACTACTCTCACTCAACCCATGCTATGAACATAAGAACATAAGAAATTGCCATGCTGGGTCAGATCAAGAGTCCATCAAGCCCTGCATCCTGTTTCCAACAGAGGCCAAACCAGGCACAAGAACCTGGCAATTACCCAAACACTAAGAAGATCCCATGCTACTGATACAATTAATAGCAGTGGCTATTCCCTAAGTAAACTTGATTAATAGCCATTAATGGACTTCTCCTCCAAGAACTTATCTAAACCTTTTTGAACCCAGCTACACTAACTGCACTAACCACAACTTCTGGCAACAAATTCCAGAGCTTATTATGCTTTGAGAGAAAAAGAATTTTCTCCGATTAGTCTTAAATATGCTACTTGCTAACTTTATGGAATGCCCCCTAGTCCTTCTATTATTTGAAAGTGTAAATAACCGATTCACATCTACTCATTCAAGACCTCTCATGATCTTAAAGATCTCAATCATATCCCCCCTCAGCCGTCTCTTCTCCAAGCTGAACAGCCCTAACCTCTTCAGCATTTCCTCATAAGGGAGCTGTTCCATCCCTTTATCATTTTGGTTGCCCTTCTCTGTACCTTCTCCATTGCAACTATATCTTTTTTGAGATGCGGCGACCAGAATTGTACACAGTATTCAAGGTTCGGTCTCACCATGGAGCGATATAGAGGCATTATGACATTTTATGTTCTATTAACCATTCCCTTCCTAATATTCCTAACATTCTGTTTGCTTTTTTGACTGCTGCAGCACACTGAGCCGACGATTTTAAAGTATTATCCACTATGATGCCTATATCTTTTTCCTGGGTGGTAGCTCCTAATATGGAACCTAACATCGTGTAACTACAGCAAGGGTTATTTTCCCTATGTTCAACACCTTGCACTTGTCCACATTAAATTTTATCTGCCATTTGGATGCCCAATCTTCCAGTCTTGCAAGGTCTTCCTGTAATGTATCACAGTCTACTTGTGATTTAACATCTCTGAATAATTTTGTATTATTCACAAATTTGATAACCTCACTCATCATATTCCTTTCCAGATCATTTATATATATATATTGAAAAGCACTGGTCCAAGTACAGATCCTTGAGGCACTTCCACTGTTTACCCTTTTCCACTGAGAAATTGACCATTTAATCCTGCTCTGTTTCCCGTCTTCTTTAACCAGTTTGTAATCCACGAAAGGACATCGCCTCCTATCCCATGACTTTTTAGTTTTCTTAGAAGCCTCTCATGAGGGACTTTGTCAAACGCCTTCTGAAAATCCAAATACACTACATCTAGCAGTTCACCTTTATCCACATGTTTATTAACCCCTTCAAAAAATGAAGCAGATTTGTTAGGCAAGAATCCCTTGGGTAAATCCATGTGACTGTGTTCCATTAAATCATGTCTTCTATATGCTCTATGATTTTGATCTTTAGAATAGTTTCCACTATTTTTCCCAGCACTGAAGTCAGGCTCACTGGTCTAACTTACCTGGATTGCACCCTGGAGCCTTTTTTACATTGGCCACCCTCCAATCTTCAGGTACAATGGATGATTTTTAATGATAGTTTACAAATTTTAACTAATAGATCAGAAATTTCATTTTTGAGTTCCTTCAGTACCCTAGGATACAGATGAAGAAAGAGACAAGATGACATGCAGAAACGCTAAACTGCAATGCTGTCCAGATTGGAAGTCTGTAGTGAAACCATCATTAGCAGAGAGAACAGTAGCATCAGTATCTGAGAACTGTATTGGGGCAGAAATGCAGATTTATTCAAGAAAATTCACATGGTAGAGTGATGTTTTCAGTGCTTTTTGCTGTATGAAATAATATGACTAGGGGCTTTAATGTTCCTCTTCACAAGGCTGCATGGAAGATCAGGCAGAGAAACAAACAGAGGGCCCCAGGAGTTGGGAGATAAGCCGCTACCTTACTCAGTACCCAACTAGCCAAGGTCCATTGTCTGGGCACACCTACTGGTGTCCAAATGCAATAAGTTACTTGTTGAACCAGACAGCATTCAGAATGTTTACAGATCTAATTCTATATAAAGTCCTGTCTGACTGGCCAGTGATTTAAGCTATCAAACCTAAGATAAGGGTCCTCAATGAAAACGTCAGTGTATCTGGCAGCACTGGAGAGGATACTCTGTAGGGGAGCATTGAGTTGGGCACAAGAGGCTAGAGTAGAGTATTAACGTGGGCTGATAATGCCTGGAGTCCCTGCAGGAATGAGCATCTGAAGGAATGAGGAAATTAGCCACAATTAGCACCATTGCCTCCCTATTTATGTTGTCACAGTAACGATTAGGACCTGGGAACAATTGGCCATTAAATGAAGCCATAGATCAGGTAAGATAAGTGAGCAGTTAACAAATGATGGCCTATACGTACCGGATCTGGACAATTGACATGCTGACTTAAGACACTCCCAACAAACCAAAGCTATGCTGCCCTCATCTGCAAGAATACTAGGATATTCAGAATGAGGCAAGGACAGAGCCACAAAGGGAAGTGGACATTTTATTTTTGAGACAAGAAAGTTGCAGCAGCTAACCAACTTGCAGAACTGCAACCAAGTACAGTAAATCGGGGCCTGGGTATCAGATGCCCAAATGCAACAAATATCTTACAGATCAGAAGATGAAAATTAGTTTCATAACTTGCCAAACTTAAGGATCTGGATGTGTGCTTGCTATCTGCAGACAAAGCGACACCCACTCTATGTTATAGGGAAACTGAACTAGGTAACATGTTATGGGAGCCATAAATAACCTGCTGAAGGAAAGAAAGAAAGACAATGTGTACTAAAGACTTGCCAAACAAAACAAATGATCATGGATTCCCTTACCTCGCCATACACAGAGATCATAACATGCATAAACTGGCTGCAATACACAGTGACCCGAGCTGCAGGACATGTGGCCGGACACAACAAGGGGCTTGTTGCATAAGATGATGGCCCAAGGTTTTAGAGATATGGCATAGTGCATAGGCACTAGTGTCCGTGCGTTCACCTGGAAGTAATACCATTTGCACCCTAATGAAGTCCAAAAGAGTCCCTCCTTGGCAACACAAGATAGTAAGAATGGCTACCACTTTCCTACAAAAAGTCAGTACAGCTGCCCAATCAGGGATTTCTTATTAGTATTATATTTATTTAGATTCTGCTTTTTCAGGCACTTCAAAACACACATATCTGAGTTGGCATAGCCGTATGAAAGAGGAGGACTAACGCCGAATCATGCCAGTGGTTCCCTTGCCTCAGGAAGACACCACATCTCCACTGAGAGGATGCTTCATGCATCCACTACCCTCTCAATAAAGAAGTATTTCCTAAGATTTTCTGCAGAGTCCACCCAATTTCACTCTCTAAATATGTTTTGACCCCCAAATCTATCATGCTTGAGAATGAAGAACACTGACCACATCTGTACCAAATGCCACTGGTTATATACTTTGAAAGTGCAGTCTCCAGGGTTGTACCCATTCCAAATGAGGTCTCACCAGGGAATTATTATGGGAAAGGTATCATCTCTCTATTTCTGCTGACCCTAAGTAGCCAAGCATCTTTTGGCTTATGCCATCAATTTATTCACTATTTTGTCACCTTATAGATCAACAGATATAGTTACTCCAGATCCCACCCCTCCTCTGTGCTCAAAAAAAATTCATGCCCAATGCTGTACCTCCCCCTTACTCTGACTGTCTTGTATGAAGTGCCAAAATAAATCATGCAAGTTGTGGGACTTTTTTTTTTTCTACTGCTGTTTACTTCCAAGTTGCTGAAGTCAGTGGCATAAATAACATGGCATGTCCTCCATAAGTGGGCTGGCCTTCATGCTCACCCAGAAGTGCTATATCCTGTCATCATCTTTGACATCCCTTTATGACTGCCGGAACTTATAACCCATGACTATGAGGAAGATTAGTGGCCAGCTAGCTAGCCCTAGATGAGCACACTATCTTGCTTCCTCCAAGATGGCCACACTATTTGGGGCACATTGCTATAAACAACATGGCAACTAGCCAGATAAATGCTCACATTAACTGCCACTGCCCTCAATGAAATAGCTGACCCTATCTGATGCTCAAGATGTCTGGTTAATAAAATTAACTTCACGGCAATGAATACTCTATTTCTACACATCCATCCCCACTCTTTTTTTTTTATTATTAAAACATAGCTGAATGTGGTGATATCAAAGGCCACCAGCTGAATCAATGACCATACATGCCCCACATCCCAGCCAAAAGGCATATCAGCAGCCCCTTACCTGGCAGAGGCCCATCCACCACAGGAAACCTACCACAACAGATCCATGCCTCAAGGAGAGAACCCAGGAACCAACCACCTACCCAGACAAGGTAAATGAAGGGACTCTCCCCATACCTTAGCAAAAAACCCACGCTGCACAGAGGGCTGCCATCCTGATGCACCATAGCAGGATCGAGAATGGGAGGGAGGACAGCGGGAGACCAGCGCATTGACATACAATTGGCTAGGATCCCCCACTGGGCTGCCGGAAACCAAAGGCCACAGCTAGACTGCATGCAGAGGGGGCCTCTATCCTAGCCATCAGGGATCGTTTGCCTTCCTGCCCCCACCAGAAAACCCAAAGAAAAAAGGGGGGAGAATGATGTACCCAGTTCCTCAGTCATGTTCGCACTGGGACTGACTAGGAAGCACTATCGCTGCCCCACTTACAAGCCGCATTGGCCTCCCAGCCCTAGTGGATGGAGTACCGCTGCAAAAAACCCAGCCCACTGAAGAGAGCACCATCACCCCATGTTGAGGCCTCTCCACTCATGAACAAGATAGTGAGGCCTAGGGGTACCGATCAGTAGTGGTTTGCATTTCATTGCAGGTAGATCCACATGCACCCATGCCATCGTTCTGTGCCAGCAAGCACTCTATTACATGGTTCTGTGAGCTGAAGATGTCCAAAGGCTGTTTTGTTTTGTTTTGGGTTTTTTTAACTAGCAGTCAGGCACCACAAGGTACCTTGCAACCCAGAGGCCTCCTCTCACACCATAGAAGGAGAACCAATCTGCTTAGTATTGTGGGCTTTTGTACTTTCCTGATTTTCATCATATCTTACTAATCATAGACAGCAAGTCAAGGTTGGTTCAGAGAGTTCTGCATGGATTCCACTAGCTCAGGTATACCTCAAGGCTCTGCTCTATCAGCCACAGTCTTTAGCATCTATCTGATCCCTTTAGGTAGTCTTTTAGCCAGCCTTAGGGTACACTATAAGTTCCATGCAGACAATATACAATATTTTCCCTTCTTAAAGCATTATGGGCTGAGAATGAGGAATATATCATACACTGTTTGTTCACTATTCATAACTGGTGGACACTCAATAAACTAGCACTTAATACTTCAAAAACTGACATTATGATCTTATCTTGCTTCCATCTTCATCTACCCCAACCAAAATTTTATTTAAGAACTTCAATATTTCAATTTCAGAAGTTTTTTGCAGTTTGGACATTCTTATTGATCCTGCTCTTTTAATGTAGGAACATATCAAATCTCTCACACAACCTTCATTTATAAACTCCAGTTACTACGTCATTTAAACTACTCTTAGACCCCAATGATTTCCTTACTGTACTACAATATCTTCCTTTTTCCAACCTTGATTATTGCACCTCTCTTTTTCTTGGTTTTCCTGCTTATACTATTTGCCCACTCCAAATTATTCAAATTCGGTAGCTAGATTATTAACTGGTTCACCTATTGTAATCATTTGTATTACAATCGCTGCACTGGTTACCTATTGTATTTTGCGTTTAATATAAACTGGCAAGTACTATCCATAATATCCTTTATAACATTACTTCTCCTTCGACTACTGCTACCTTAAAATACACAGTCCAGCAAGATTGCTGAGATCGTTAAGTCAAGGCCTATTGGACGTCCCCTCCCCCAAAATTGCACGTCTAGAAGAGAAACCAGATAGCGGGCCCTTAATTTGGAACTCCCTTCCGAGTGAAATCAGATTGATAAAAAAAAAACACATTTTTCAAAAAGGCATTAAAAACATTCTTATGTTAGCAAGCTTATTCTTCTTGACAATGTGATATCCGCTATCATGAAGATTATTATTTTTGTACTAATATTTTATTTTATTGTTATGTCTTTATCCTGTCTTGTTTTTATTATAAAGTCTTAATTATGTATGTGTTTTGTAAACCCGCCTTGAATGAAGGAAGGGCAGGGTAACAAATGTTTTTAAAAAAAATAAATAAAAATATTGCCCCCCACCCGCTCTCCCCTAGCCACACCCTTCCAACTTACCGGTACCTCGCCTTGGGCCATTCTCTGGACATTTGGGCACAAGATGGGAGGTGAGCGCCCATCATAGTATTAGGGGAACCAAAATGAGCCAAACAATGAGATAGGAGTAGGCTACCAAGTGCAGGGGGGGGTGAGGGGAGGGAGGGAAAGCATAAGACACAAGTCTTTTACTTGGCAAAACTACCTGAAAGAAGAGGCTGGAGGGCAGCCTGGCCCAGGTGTTGAACTGAACTCACCAGACTCCATCCCTATCCCCAATTCAGAAGCAGAGATCACCTTCATGGTTATGGCCTTCCCCCTTACCTGGGGAGTGGGGGGGGTGGAATGGGTGGGGGGGGGGGTTCCTATGTAGACACTTTTTTTTTTTCAGAATTCAACTAGACTTATTTTCTTGTGACAGTCTGTCAGCAATTGAAAAGTTCATCTTATTTGGTAATTAATAGACTATGTTTTCACATCAAGCAAAACAATTGTACTACATCTTTGACAGAAATGTCAGGGTCACAAGAAGATCAATAAAAAAAAAATATGCATTGCTACTCCAGCTGACAGCAGTCTTACACTTCTGTCTACAGTAACTTTCTCATTCCCTTTTTTAATGAGTTAGCACTGGAAAAGTTGTCACGACAGCATTCTCTTACAGTACAACTGATTAATCTACAGAAATAATAGGACTGATTCAGATTTTATAAGAATTACTTGATCTTTAAATATTACAATTTAAGTTGGCTCAGTGAGCTGTGGCAATCAAAAAAGCAAACAGAAATGTTAGGAATTATTAGGAAGGGAATGGTGAATAAAACAGGAAAATGTCATAATGCCTCTGTATTGCTCCATGGTGAGACCGCACCTTGAATACTATGTGCAATTCTGGTCGCCGCAGCTCAAAAAGATATAGTTGTGATGGAGAATGTAGAGAGGAAGGGCAACCAAACTGATAAAGGGGATGGAACAGCTCTCCTATGAGGAAAGACTAAAGAGGTTAGGACTGTTCAGCTTGGAGGAAGAGACAGCTGAGGGGGGATATGATAGAGTGTTTAAAATCATGAGAGGTTCTAGAACAGGCAATGTGAATCGGTTATTTACTCTTTTGGATAATAGAAGGACTAGGGGGCACTCCATGAAGTTAGCACGTAGCACATTTAAAACTAAACGGAGAAGAAAGTTCTTTTTCACTCAACGCAAAATTAAACTCTGGATTTGTTGCCAGGGATGTGTTAGTACAGTTAGTGTAGCTGTATTTAAAAATGATTGGGTAAGTTCTTGGAGGAGAAGTCCAATACCTGCCTATTAATCAAGTTGACTTCGAAAATAGCCCACTGCTATTACTGGCATCAGTATCATTCAGTAGCATAGGATATAATTAGTTTTTGGATACTTGCCAGGTTACTTATTGCCTGGATTGTCCACTGTTGGAAACAGGATGCTGGGCTTGATGGACCCTTCGTCTGACCCAGCATGGCATGTTCCTTATGTTCTTAAGTTATGAAATCATAATTCTGCCTTGTTTTTTATTTATTTATTTATAAACATTTGATAGTGTGCCTTTTCCAATATTAGTCAAAGATGGATTACAATCAACTTGCAATCCAAGTTGCAATCAATCAAATCAAAGACTTTATAAAGTTCTGCATAAACCATTTGAAAGATATGCTATTCAACTATATTGCTTCTGAATCCACAGACTGCAACTGGCAGGGTTGTGAAAATTAACTATATTGCATCAGAGTTCATAGGTCAGCATTTGTATAGGTCAGAGCAGCAAAAAGGTTTCTTAATGCCAAGGATTCCACTTCATTCTAATTTTAGTTTCTAGGTAATGCCCTGTCCAGCTAGATTCAGTGGATTAAAACAGGCAATAAGTTATCTGAAAAAGTATGTAAAAATTTTAACCTAGACAGGGTAGTAGAATTTTTCACTGGCAAGGTAGCAGAACAGAGACAGGGTAGCAAAATCTTGCATTTAAAAAATGAAAGGAAAGTGTCCTCCTCCCCAGCACTGTACAACATAATGGTGCTGGCCTTGGGTTGACTGGCAGTCATATTGAAATCCGGAGCTGCGTGGCAAAAGTAATTGAGTATCACCCCTGCCCTGGGAAGACCCACAGTAGGGTAAGAGCTAGGTTAGAGAGGTGAAGGAAGGTGCTGAGTCCTGGGAACCAGAGGGGGCTTTTCATTTAAACAGGTTTGATGGACATGAGAAGAGACCCAGACCCAGACCCAGTGGCTTTTTTTTTACAAGGTGATGATGGCTGTGTCTTCAAACTTAAATGAAAGAAAACAAGCTAAATTTTGTTTTGTTTTTCTTTATTTTGTTTGAAAATGAAATGAAATAAAATAGGAAATGTCATAGATATTTTCTATATCATTTCAAACAGATGTACATCCCTATTTTTTTAATAGATCTGTGTGTCATAGTTGATATTACATTGAAATTATTGGCTTAGTGTTCTGTGGCAGTCAAAAAAGCAAACAGAATGTTAAGAATTATTAGGAAGGGAACGGCAAATAAAACGGAGGATGTCATAATGTCTCTGTATCACTCCATGGTTAGACCACACCTTGAATACTATGTGCAATTTTGATGACTGCATCTCAAAAACGATATAGTTGCACTGGAGATAGTACAGAGCAGGGTGACCAAAATGATAAAGGGCATGAAATGGCTCCCTTATGAGGAAAGGCTAAAGAGGTTCGGGAGCTTAGAGAAGAGATGGCTGGGGGGGGGGGGGGGATTATGATAGAGGTCTACCAAATCATCAAAGGACTTGAACGGGTAAATGTGAAATGGTTATTTACTCTTTTGGATAATACAAGAACTAGGGGGCACGTCATGAAGTTAGCAAGTAACACATTTAAAACGAATAGGAGAAAATTATTTTTCACTTGGGGTAGATTTTAAAAATGTGCACATGCTACCCGGTATGCACCACATGGATGCACGATTTTATAACATGGCGACGCATCGGGGCCTTCCCCAGTTCCCGCCCAGTCCGCTCCAATTTAGGAGCGGGACTGGGCGCTCCTCTCTCTCCCAGTCCGCTCCAATTTAGGAGCGGACTGGGAGAGAACTTTCCTACTTCCCTTACCCTACCCTAACCTCCCTTCCCCTTCCCCTCTCTTCCCCAACCTCTAAAACCATTTTAAAAGTATTTATCTTTTATTTTTCAAGTTCTCACCGGACAAGCAGGATGGTATCCCTCACATATGGGTGACATCACAGGATGGAGCCCAATCACGGAACACTTTTGTCAAAGTTTCTAGAACTATGACTGGTACCTACTGGGCATTGCCAGCATGGCACTAAACCTGCAGCCAGCAGGGTCCCTATTCAGTCTTATTTTTTTCCGTGCAGTAGTAGCCACGTGGGTTTAGGAGCTCCACAGAGATTCCTGACAGGAATTTTCCTCACGGAATTACTAAAAACTTTCATACCCCAAGGGGTCCCTCCTTTGAATTTTTGACCTCCGCGGTACTCCGGTAAGTTTTTTACCCGGGTTTCGATCGATTCCCGTCGAGTTTGGTCCTTGCGGCCTACTGGCCATCAACCGTACCGCGGCTAATTTTTCAAAGGCCATGGTGTCGGGGCTCTGTCGGTGCCCGGACTGTACTCACACTATGTCCCATTACAGACCGCATAAAGTCTGTGTAATATGTCTCGGGTGCGAGTATGATATCCTGACTTGCACCAAATGTGCCTTAATGACACCAAAAGGTCGACAAGGCCAGAATGGAGAAAATGGAACTTCTCTTCCGTTCTCAAACTCCGCCGTCCATTGCATCGATGGCATCTGAACCTGGCATCGTCCACTTCGCGCCAGTATCGGCCACCGGCCGGTGACCGTCCGGCATAGATGACTTCTCACCCTTCAACTAACTCTACTCCCCCTCAGGACCGAGGGGATCGTAGAGAGAGAAACATCGGCACTGACACCGCAAATCTCAGACCATGAGGAAGGAAAATCTTCGACCTCACCATCGTCCGAGCCGCCATCGAAAAAGCCCCATCCAGAAAATGCACCGACCCTTTCTGCGACAGGGTTCACCAAGGCAACCCCTCACCCGGACGGGCTATCGGGAGCCGTGATTCCGCCCTTTAAACGGTGGCCCTCCAGATATGCCTCTGCCTCCTTCCATTCCGGATCGGGGCTGCTTGCTCCAGGTCTCCGTGAAGAACTGGATCGGATGGTTCAGGAGGCCATCGATTAAGGCGATCTGCACAGACTCCAAGTTCCTCCGACACCGAAACCGGTGCTGATTGTGGAACGACCACCGATCCGATTCCGGCAGCACTGGAACCGTTGTTTTTCGAAGATGGAAGCGCTTATAGCCGCTTTTCCACCGATGGATCCTGGGTCATTGATGTCTCCGCTGCCCTCCCCGCTTACTCTGCCATTGGGAGGGGAAACACCATTCTGCATTCCTCCATTGGGAGTTCTTACGATGCTTCAACCATTGACGTGCCCATCAACGCCACCGATCCATCCATCGATGCCCTCGATGCCTGCACCGGTGCCCTCGATGCCTTCATCGGTGCCTCCAGTACTTCCCTCGATGCCTTTGGAACCTAGACCGGGACCTTCAAGAATACCATCATCCTATCCTTCTCAGGTTCCTAGAGGGGCAGGTTCCTGATCCCTATGACACCTGGACTGATGATTCTTCTCAAGACACCGATGACTTGCCATCGCCACCTTCTCCTACTGAAAGCAGGAAGCGTTCTCCTCCAGAGGACCCTTTCCTTCACAAATTTTGTGAAGGAAATGTCTGAATTGGTTCCCTTCCAATTGCAGACTGAACAAGATGACAGACATCAAATGATGGAGCTGTTACAATTCCTGGATGCTCCCAAGGAAATAACCTCCATCCCTATTCACCAGGTTCTTTTGGATCTACTCAAAAAGAACTGGGAACACCCTGGTTCTGTTGCTCCAGTCACAGAAAAGCTGATACCCACTTATTTGGTCCAGTCAGCCCCAGGTTTCCAGAAACCTGTGGTTGTAGAATCTGCCCGAAAAAGGGCAAAAAGATCAAAACCCCACTCTTCCTTTCCCCTAGGTAAGGAACAAAATTCCTGGATGCCATTGGCCGGCGTGTCTTCCAGGGATCGATGTTTATCTCACGGATCGCCTCCTAAACAGCTGTATATTACCCAGTACAACAGGGTTTTATTCAAGCAGGTACAGGACTTTGCAGAGTCCCTGCCTCAACAATTCCAGGAACAACTTCTAACCCTAGTACACAAGGGGTTTGAGACAGGGAAGCATGAAATAAAATCTTCTTACGATATCTTTGACACCGCTTCCAGGGTATCTGCAACTGCTATTTCAGCAAGAAGATGGGCCTGGCTTAAGTCTTCAGACTTGCGCCCTGAAGAACAGGAGAGATATCTGATCTGCCCTGCATAGGGGACAATCTGTTTGGGGAACAGAATTCAGCAGACAGTGGCGGAACTCAAGGAACATCATGAGACCCTTCGCCAGCTCTCTCTGATGCCCTCTCAGTATTCCTCCAAACCGCCTTCAGGAAGGATACTAAAAAGTCATTCTTCTGTCCAAAGAAGTCCTATCCACCACAGTCTAGGACTCGTTCACGAGACTTTCCAAAAAGCCCAGTCTTGTCAACCTCGTAAACAAAAGCCACAAGCAGCTCCTCAGCCGGGCCTTGCTTCCGGTTTTTGACTCCTGCATAGAGAGTAGCAGCCATTTCCATTGCCTCAGATACCAGTGGGAGGTTCGATTATGCCACACACAATCACCTCAGACCAGTGGGGTCTCACCATAATCTCTCAAGGTTATCGCCTGAACTTCTCTCCATTCTACCTGGGACTCCTCCAGAGGAGGATGGCGCCGGCCATCCAGTGCTCCTACCATGTGACAGGGGCTGGCCAATGGCACGGATACCCTGTCATATGGTAAGGGCAAGGGCCATCGGCGCCATCTTTATGAGTGGCAGCCGAACACGACCCCGCAGAATGGGAGATCGCTCCCGGGACCACCACTAGACCACCAGGTAATTTTAAATGTTTTGGGGGGCTCGGGAGGGTGGGGAAGCTAAGGGGTCATTTTTAAAGGGTCGGGTGGGTTTTTTATTTTTTTTATCGGGACCATCGGCGCCATTTTTGAGTGGCAGCCAAATGGCGCCGATTGCCCCAAGAGTGGGAGATCGGTCCCGCGCCCCCACTGGACCACCCAGGTACTCATAAAAGTTTGGGGGGTTTCGGGAGGGTGAAGGAAGGTAAGGGGTCAATTTTAAAGGGTCGGGCCCTCACTAAAAAAAATTAACGATGTGAATCGGAACCGATTCCGATTCACATCACCACCGATCAGATTTTTTTCTCCCTCTAGCCGAACCAGATCATTAAGATGATCGGGCACACGATTCACATCCCTAATACATAGACCATCGGGGCGGGTGGTGTTATATTTTATGGGGAGTGGGATTTTTAGATGCATGAGTGATGAGTGAATGTGATTACGTGATATTGGTTAGTGTTGAGGGTATGGGTTGTTATCATTGAGGGCATGTTTGGACAATCTGTACAGTAAATTCATTATAATACATATTTTGAAGGTGAGGGTATATGTATATGGTGATATGTATTGTCTGATATGATATTGTTATAAGACTGTGTATGTAAAGTTTATTTATGTATGATGAAAAGTGCAATACAATAAATTGTTTACTGTTTTTAAAATTAAATAATAGGTATGATAAAATGTATTAACTAGAATATGTTTATACAGTACATGTGACAACAAATAAGTGTTATTAGTTATTTGATTCCCTGTTGTGTTGTGTTGGGTAGATATACCTATAACCATTAAATACTAATGAATAGAGTGGTAAATATTAAGACATTGAAAAAAATATTTTTATTTCACTTAGCAGTTTACCGCATTTACATTATGATCCTTATTCAAAAAATAACTTTTGCCCCTCTGTCCTTTTTAAAAAATCATTACTGAATAAGTCCCTCTGTCTTACACTGCAACAGCTCTTCAAGTTTCTTTAAACAGTCTTCTGTACCAACTAAAAAAGCTATAGAAGCCTTAGGGCTTTCTGTTTTGTTTTAATATCTGATTCTATTGAATGTTCATCTGTTGCTACTGGGAAACAGTTGCTCGACGTGTGTCAACCCTATCACTGGATTAAATCACGCACTGACAGATGTGCAGGCGTAGCACTCTGAAGTCTTTTTTTGCTCAGATGGAAAACAAAACAGTGCTGAAAGTTTCATAAAGCATGTTTGTCCAGTTTGAATCCACATGAAAATGTGTAGGCTGTTATGTTTAAAGAGGTTTTTGCCACTGGCTTCAAATGAACACTTCTTTTGCAGGTGTTCCGTTGGCAGCAGTAACGAGACAGTGTTACATTCAATTGGTTGATTGTATTTGACTCCCTAGGCACTAAAATACTGAATTATGAGTTTGGCTTTTACCTTCTCTTTTTCAGACTGTTACAACTATAAAGGGGGAAGCGAATTTGAAATAGACCATGAAGTTGCACAGAATGCGAGCAGTTTGAAGCAAATTTTCAAAAAGAAACAACTTGGTACTTTCTCTTTGAAAATTAGGTAGCATAAAGTATGCTGTTTGTGAATGCTACAAGGAGAGGGATAAAGTCAAGAGCTTGTGCTCTAATGAAAATCTCCTCTGCATGGGCTATTTTATTGCCCAGACCTAAACACTAGAGATGTGAATCGTGTGATCAATCGTCTTAACGATCGATTTCAGCTGGGAGGGGGAGGGAATCAGATTGTTTGCCGTTTGGGTTTTTTAAAAATCGTGAAAATCGTGAAAATCGAAAACCGGCACACTAAAACATCCCTAAAACCCACCCCGACCCTTTAAAATAAATCCCCCCCCACCCCAACATGCCTTAAATTACCTGGAGTCCAGTGGGGGGAGGGCGGGAAAACCGGCACACTAAAACAACCCTAAAACCCACCCCGACCCTTTAAAATAAATTCCCCACCCTCCCGAACCCCCCCAAAATGCCTTCAATTACCTGGGGTCCAGAGGAAGGGTCCCGGTGTGATCTTTTACTCTCGGACCTCCGGTGCTTGTAGAAATGGCGCCGGCGCTACCTTTGCCTTGTCATATGACAGGTCAAAGGTAGCGCCGGCGCCATTTTGTTTTTTGTCCCCCGAGGTCAGGAGTGTAGGAGATCGCTCCCGGACCCCCGCTGGACCCCCAGGGACTTTTGGCCAGCTTGGGGGGCCTCCTGACCCCCACAAGACTTGCCAAAAGTCCAGCGGGGGTCCAGAACGACCTCCTGCAGTCGAATCGTGTTGTCTACGGCCGGCGTCATTTGCGCAAAATGGCGACGCAAAATGGTGCCGGCCATAGACAACACGATTCGACTGCAGGAGGTTGTTCCGGACCCCCGCTGGACTTTTGGCAAGTCTTCTGGGGTCAGGAGGCCCCCCCAAGCTGGCCAAAAGTCCCTGGGGGTCCATCGGGGGTCCGGGAACGACTTCCTGCCGCGAATCGTTTTTCCGTATGGAAAAACGATTCGCGGCAGGAGATCGCTCCCGAACGACTTCCTGCATGCGAATCGTTTTTCCGTACGGAAAAACGATTCGCGGCAGGAGATCGCTCCCGGACCCCCGCTGGACCCCCAGGGACTTTTGGCCAGCTTGGGGGGGCCTCCTGACCCCCACAAGACTTGCCAAAAGTCCAGCGGGGGTCCGGAACGACCTCCTGCAGTCGAATCGTGTTGTCTATGGCCGGCGCCATTTTGCGCAAAATGGTGCCGGCCGTAGACAACACGATTCGACTGCAGGAGGTCGTTCCGGACCCCCGCTGGACTTTTGGCAAGTCTTTGTGGGGGTCAGGAGGCCCCCCAAGCAGGCCAAAAGTCCCTGGGGGTCCAGCGGGGGTCCGGGAGCGATCTCCTGCCGCGAATCGTTTTTCCATACGGAAAAACCAAAGGTAGCGCCGGCGCTATTTTCTACAAGCACTGGAGGTCCGAGAGTGGAAGGTCACAGCGGGACCCTTCCTCTGGACCCCAGGTAATTTAAGGCATTTTGGGGGGGTTCGGGAGGGTGGGGGATTTATTTTAAAGGGTCGGGGTGGGTTTTAGGGTTTTTTTTTAGTGTGCCGGTTTTTTCTCTCTCCCCCTTCCCCGATTTACGATTTTTGATGATAAATCGGGGGAATTGTTATTGTATCGCGGCTCTAACGATTTTTGACGATTTAAAATATATCGGACGATATTTAAATCGTCAAAAAACGATTCACATCCCTACTAAACACTCCCCCAAGTTGCCTCTTTTTAACCTGTTTGAAATACACAAACGATAGAAGCTTATGCATACTTTTACCCAGATAGAGGAGGGTGATTATTAGACATTTCGGTTCCAGGGTAAATGACTTTGAAAAATGCCTTCCAAGCAATATGTTTATAACTTCCCAAAATGTTCTTTTTTAAAGAAGTATCAAAATAGTATGATAAGTCATATATTTAATAGATGCCAAAAACCATGGCCAGCATTCACTTAAAATAATAAATTAAAAAAGATCCAAGAAAGCCTGTTTACATGTGGGGAACCAGAATTCCAGGATAAAGAGTCAAACCTAATCATTTATAGGTAACATTAATGTACACAAACCCACTGATCCACTGAGCAACTTACATATCTTGTCTGGAATATACATTTTAAAAGAGATTTTAAATGGGTATTTTATAATTTGATGCTACTGGCATCTTTTCACATTATGATTATCAATATGTCAATCATTTATTCTCACTGTAATTAAGCACACCCATCTTCTATTATAACCAATCTGAGTAAATACATTCTCTGTCACTAACAACCCCTTTGAAGCATGCATCAGAACTGAGACTTTAGAAATTGTTTCGGGGAAATGAGACAAGGGAAAGCAATGTAAGAATTTTTGTTTTATCAAACTAGAAATGCTTATTGTGTTTTCTTTTCTTTGTTCCTTTTTCAGAGAATGTCAAAGCTAACAAGCAAATCTACTTTGTCTCAGGTAATGTATGATTTTTTTATATATACATTTTTATTACATTTTATCATTATAAGTGAATTTTCAAAATGTTGTGTGTGTAAAAATTAGTGTAGACATTGTAAGTAGCCTATATTCATGTATTCCATCTTTATAAACAACGCATATATATGTCTGCTTCCATTCACAAAAATATGCAAGCACATATTCAAAAGATACATGGAAAATTTTTCGCATATGTTTTAAATACATACAAATGTTTAAGGCTAGATTTGCACATATTTTACATCATGCAAGCACATTTGCACATACAATGTAAAATACATGGGGACAGGCGTGCATATGCATGTTTGAAAGTTATCCTCCCTATGAAATATAACAAGAACTCAAAAAATAACATGAACATTTCCATTTTACATTAATTTAACTATTACCCATTAAAAAAATAAATATTAATAATATATTTAAGAAAACAAGGAAAAGGGAAGAGGGAAAGGAGAAAGAAGAGGAGCAAACTCACAACACTATGATGATCTTGACTTCAGTCACATATTCAAATATGTAAATGCCCATCAAATGAAGAATAGTTAGGGTTTAAACATGTAAGGAATGTTTGTTTAGGTATACATTCATGTTACCTAGCACAGTAATTTCTGTGGTATCAATTCTAAGGAAAACATAATGCTAGAGGAGGCTAGCAAGCCTTATTGTACCAAGCTTGTATGGTAGAGGTGGCACTAACATCTTTCTGGTGAATGTGGGCAAGATGACTTGCAGAGAAAATTCTTCTTGCCACTCCCTAACTGTAAGAAGTAGAGTAGAGCCAGCTACTGCTTCTACTGCACTGTCCTCTGCTTCATGATTTGAGCAGCATGATGCCCCAAGATCTATGGAGCACTGTCCAAGTCATAAAGCAGAGAACAACATGGTAGAAGTGGTAACAAGCAGAAGGCAGGTATGATGTTCCACATTCTTCCTGCCATCAGAAAGGGGAGAGCAAGGGAAAGAGGGAAAAGAGGCCCAAAGAACTTTGGATCAGAGGGGAGGAAGGGAAAGAGAATTAGGAGAGAAAGAGGATGGGGGGATAAAGCATCAGGGTGAAGACAAGAGACACAGAGCTAATGATAGAGATCACAGCAGCTCTAAAATGTTCTTACTATATAGTATACTAGCTTTAATGTTGCAAATATTGAAAGGCTATAATCTGCATTGATTTAAACAAATGTGGGTAAATTAATGGGTTAGAAATTTGTTTGAGTTGGAGGTGACAAAGTATAGTGGTAAATGGAGGTCATTCTGAGAAAAGAGGGGTTACTAGTGCTGTGCTGCAGGGACCGGTCCTCAGCCCAGTTCTATTCAACATTTTTGTAAGCAATATTGTGGAAGGGCTATTGGTTAAACTTTAACATTTTGCAGATGGGTTCAAAATCTGCAACAGGGTAGACACCCTAGAAGGTGTGCAACACATGAGAAGAGATTTAGTGAAGTTTGATGAATGGCCTAAAGTCTGGTAGCTATTGCTAAAAAATGAAGTTTCATGCATTTCAGTTTTAGAAACCAAACTGGTAAATTTTAAAAGGAATGTGTGTGTGCCCATAAATGTGTGAGCAAAAATATGCCTTATTTTATAAAGTACGTGTGTAGTATTTAAAATAGTTTTCTCTACAGCCTTTATGCACATATCCTGTGCTTGGGGAGGGGGGGGGGGGGAGAGAGAGAGTGCCTCTGTAGAGGGTCAGTCTGATACTCTATATATAGGTACTACTGTAAAGGGTCACATTGAATTGGGGTGGGTTTTCAGAAGGTGAGTTGGGGTTAGTGGGGGTGTTACAGACACAGTCAGAGGTATTCATAGTAAAACTGACAACAGTAAAAACTAGAGATCGATTTTGGCTGGGGGGGGGAGGGAATCGGATCGTCGCGGTTTTGTTTTTTTAAATATCGAGTAAATCGTAAATCGGGGGAGGGCGGGAAAACCGGCACACTAAAACAACCCTAAAACCCACCCCGACCCTTTAAAATAAATCCCCCACCCTCCCGAACCCCCCCCAAAATGTCTTAAATTAACTGGGGTCCAGTGGGGGGGTCCCGGTGTGATCTTCCACTCTCGGGCCACGGGTGCGTTCCTGTCCCCCGACGTCACGAGCGTAGGAAATCGCTCCTGGACCCCCGCTGGACCCCCAGGGACTTTTGGCCAGCTTGGGGGGGCCTCCTGACCCCCACAAGACTTGCCAAAAGTCCAGCGGGGGTCCGGGAACGACCTCCTGCACTCGAATCGTATTGCCGTATTGCAAAATGGCGCCGGCCATACGGCCATTTCTGATGAGACCTCATTTGGATTACTTGTACAATTCTGGAGTCTGAACCTTCAGAAGGATAAAACCAGATTTGGAGTCATCCAGAGGGCAGCTACTAAAATGGTCAAAGGTCTTTATCTTAAAACATATAGGGACAAACTTAAAAGATCTAAACATGTATCACATGGAAGAAAGGAGGGAAAGAGGAGATATGGTAGAGAAATGTATTTAAATATTTCCAAGGATTAAATGCACATGATTAAATGCACAGATCTCTTTTGGCAAAAAGATTGAGGGTAAAAAGGGACAGAATCAGAAGTAATTTAAGGAAATATTTATTTATAGAGAGTGCAGTGAACACTCCCAGTGTTCCAAGCCTCCCAGTGGAGGTGTTGATGATGAGGATAGTGCTGAATTAGAAGAAAGTACGGGATGATTGCAGATGATCTCAGAGGGAGAGGAAATTATTGCACAGCTAAGCGGCAGGTGTAGTTGGGCAGAATGGAGGGGCCCAATAGATTCTATGTTTCTAACTTTGTATGTTCCACAGAAAAAGCCAATTTATTGTGCTTTAATTCATAGGGTGCTCAGTGCCAATGCAGCCCCTCTCACTGTTGTGAACTATTGTCTGAAACCTCCTAAAGCAGAAAAAAGAGGGGAGAGGGCTGACAATTAACTATTATTATGATTATTTCAACAATTTATATTCTGCACATGTCTAAAATTCAAGGCGAATTCAAGAATAACATAAAACAAATCGAAAGAAAATAAGGCCTAGATTCATCAAAATGCTATAAATATAGCAAAAATAGCACCCGTGATAAAAAAGGGATGTGGTTAGAATAATGTGATGCCTATAGCTAAATAACACACGTGGCAAAATTTAATCGCGCACAGCGAAATATTGCACGCGACGCAATGGTAATGCACGCAGCGCTACATCGCCGGGTCCTGCGTTGTGTCATCACGCAGCACATTATTTTTGCAGGTTGTATATACAGCTTTCCTGCAGCTGTCTCTTTGAAGGGGGTGTTGAAGTGAGTTTTAGAGGAGAGGAGGGTAGTTGTTGTGGCAGCGATAGGAGTTTATAATAGCAAGCCCTGAGTGTGTTGTCTTGTGCTTTTCTGTGCTTCCTTTTGTGAATCTTAACCTTTGTCTTTTGCGACTCTTTGTGTGTGTGAAAGTTTGTGAAGTTTGTCCGTTTGTATTTTTCTGTGAAGGTGTGGAGGAGGTGTTATGTGGAGGAGGTAGTATGTGTAGGAATGGAGGAGGTGGTGAGTGGAGGAGGTAGTGAGTGGAGGAGTAAAGGAGGTGGTGAGTGGAGGAGGTGGTGAGTGGTGTGTGGAGGCGTGAAAGAGGTGGAGAGAATGGAGCATGAGAGGTGGGGGAGAGGAGAGGCATGAGGAGAGGAGGAGAAGGAGGGAGGAGAAAAGGCAGGAGGATGAGGGCAGGAATGTTAGGAGAAGGAGGAGTAGGAGTCAGAGTAGGGACAGGAGCAGAGAAAGGCCTCATGGAAGGGATAGAAGGAGGCGGGTGGGGGATAGGTAGGCAAGTATGGAGGGAGGAGTAAGCCAGGCTAGAGATAGGCAGAGGGTAAGGGAGTTTGCAAGGCAGGGCCAGGAGGGGAGGAAGGGAGGGGAGAGTTGAGCAGGATGGAGAGAGAGGATAGGAAGGACACCTCTCCGGAAGAGAAAGTTTCACCCCATCTGGCAGCCAGGCAGTTGGACACCTTCGTCTCCGTGCCATTAAGTTCAGCATCATGGAGAACAAAATGGTAATAGCAGGAGTCCTGGAAAACTGTGCCACACTGTTTGGCACCCGGGCAGCTAAAACAACAAAGGCAGCCAAGGTGCAGATCTAGAGAAGCCTAGCCCAGAACATCAATAGGTGCAGCGGCATACCAAAAAGAGGGAGCAAGTCACCCACCTGTACAGAGATATAAAGGCACAGCTTAAAGCCAAGGTTGCGGCCCAAAACAAACACAGACAAATGACGGGAAAAGGAGCCCCATGTCCCATAGTCATCACTGAAATGGAGAATTGCCTAATCCAAAGGCTGGGACCATATGTATTCAAGGGAATGGATGAGTGGCTGTACACCACAAGAGCCGCAGTCAGTATGTTCATCTCACCTGTAAAAGGGCAGGCAACAACAGGTATATGTATCATTTGGCATCAGATGCTCACAATGCAAAGAAGCAAAGTGTACCTCTGATGCCAAAAGAAAAAAGAGTACTTACTCCCATTGGTACTTATGTATTATGTTTTGTTTCCACAGCTCTCGCCCAACAAAATACCTGTCCTAGCCAGGATGCCCAGGCAAAAGCCAGGATGCCCCAGGGGCCAGACTCAATGCCCAGGGACCAGCCAGCAAGGGCCATGGACCAGCCAGCCACCACCAACTTTTGAAAAGCTTTTTCTTATAGATGCACAATCTATAATTGGCCAAAAATTACTATGGATCAATGGGTACTATCCATTATAACACAAGGTTACCATCTGGATTTTCTCACAGTACCCAAAGATTCCCCACCAAACTCCTTCTAGGTACCCAAAGATCATACCACTTTTCTAGAAACAGAATTATCCACCTTCCTGAGAGCCAGGGCTGTGGAACCTGTTCCCCGACCTCAGCAGGGCAGAGGATTCTACTCCCGCTATTTTCTAATTCCAAAGAAAACAGGAGGACTCCGCCCCATCTTAGACCTCCGAAATCTCAACAAATTTCTACGAAAAGAAAAATTCAGGATGGTGTCCTTAGGCACCATGCTTCTCCTTCTTCAAACAGGAGACTGGCTCTGTTCTCTGGATCTTAAAGACGCTTATGCTCACATTCCAATATTCCCACCTCATCGCAAATACTTGCATTTCCTAGTGAGACATCAACACTTTCAATACCAGGTTCTGCCCTTTGGACTTGCATCGGCACCTCGTGTATTTACAAAGTGCCTAGCAGTAGCGGTGGCTCATTTAAGCAAGGAAAGTATACACATCTTTCCTTACCTGGACGACTGGCTTATCAAGAACCAATCGAAACAAGGAGCTCTCGACTCTCTCCAGCTCACAATCAATCTGCTTTACTCGTTGGGATTTCTTATCAACTACCAAAAATCCCATCTCATACCATCTCGCTGTCTACAGTTCATCGGACCAGACTTGAACACCACCATATCAAAAGCCTTCCTCCCAAAAGACGTGCAGACACACACCCCAGATTAGCGAAATCTCTGCACGCAAAGAAAAAGACTTCAGCCCATCAGTTCCTAACTCTGTTGGGCCACATGGCTTCCACAGTCCATGTCACCCCTATGGCCAGATTAGCCATAAGAGTAACGGATTGGACTTTGTCATAACAGTGGCTCCAAGCTTTTCAACCACTGTCATCTCCAATTCAAATAACCCACCAGTTACATTCATCTCTCCTCTGGTAGATGAACACGAACAACTTGTTAATAGGTCTACCTTTTCAGCAACCAATTCCACAAGTAACCTTAACCAAAGATGCATCCACCTTAGGATGGGGAGCACATATGGACAATCTTCAGACTCAGGGTACTTGGACAAGACTCGAAGCAATGTTTCAAATCAACTTTCTGGAGCTTCGAGCTATACATTATGCTCTATATGCGTTCAAGGATTGCCTTTCACACAAGACTGTTCTATACAAACAGATAACACAGTTGTCATGTGGTACCTGAATAAACAAGGTGGTACGGGCTCTTATCTCCTTTTCCAAGAAGCCACACAAATTTGGGACTGGGCCCTAACACATTCCATGTTTCTCCGGGCCACTTATCTAGCAGGCATACACATCGTAGTTGCAGATCGCCTCAGTCATCATTTCCATCCCCACGAGTGGTCCCTGGATCCTTCAGTAATGACCAGAATATTCCAAGGTTGGGGTAAACCAACATTAGACCTCTTTGCATCCGAACTGAATCACAAAGTGGACAGATTTTGCTCCCTACACAAGCAGAGAAACCAGTTAGCCATGGACGCCTTTGCTCTTCCCTGGAACTCAGGCCTCCTATACGCGTATCCCCCGATACCGCTGATAGCCAAAACTCTAATGAAACTACAACAGGACAAAGGGTCAATCATACTCATAGCCCGTTATTGGCCTCGACAAGTATGGTTTCCCATACTTCTCGACCTCTCGATAAGGGAACCAATTTGCCTGGGCACAGCACCAACTCTCATAACTCAGGACCAGGGCAGGTTGCGCCATCCCAACCTTCAAACCCTATCCCTCACAGCATGGATGTTGAAAGCTTGATCCTTCAGCCACTCAATCTTTCAACTAACGTCTCTCAAGTGCTTGTAGCTTCACGAAAACCTTCCACATGAAAATCCTATTGTTGTAAGTGGAAAAGATTCACCACGTGGTGTACGCAGAAAAGTATTGACCCTTTTTCCTACCCCACATCATTTTATTGGACTATCTCTGGCACCTTTCAGACTCTAGTCTCCAGACTACATCAGTAAGGGTACATCTGAGTGCTATCTCAGCTTACCACAAAGGAGTAGGGGATGCCCCAATATCAGTGTAACCCCTTGCCAGTAGGTTTATGAGAGGTTTAATTCAGCTGAAACTCCCGTTATGGCCACCAGTCACAGAATGGGACCTTAATGTAGTACTAACAAGGCTCATGTGTTCTCCCTTTGAGCTCATAGATTCCTGTGATGTTAAATTTCATACATGGAAAGTTCTCTTCCTAGTAGCTATTACATCTGCTAGAACAGTTAGTGAGTTACAAGCACTTGTCACATAATTACCCTATAAAAGGTTCCTACATGACCGAGTGGTCCTACGTACTCACCCAAAATTCCTTCCCAAGGTGGTTACTGACTTCCATTTGAATCAGTCTATAGTCTTGCCCACATTCTTCCCAAGACCTTACTCTCACCAAGGTGAAAGGGTTCTACACACTTTAGACTGTAAACATGCACTTGCATATTACCTAGACTGCACTGCAGTCCACAGGAAATCCACCCAGCTCTTTGTTTCTTTTGACAAAAACAAACCGGGTATGGCAGTTGGCAAACAAACTCTCTCCAACTGGCTAGCAGATTGTATAGATTTCTGCTATGAAACAGCAGGCCTTCCTCTCCAGGGACGAGTAAAGGCGCACTCCATAAGAGCAATGTCAACCTCAGTAGCGCACTGTCGTTCCGTACTAATTGCTGAAATTTGTAAGACTGCAACATGGAGCTCTCGTCAGTCATTTGCAGCCCATTACTGTTTGGACAAGGAGGGATGACAAGATTCAGCCTTCGGACAATCTGTCTTAAAGAACTTATTTCCAGTATAATCCCAACTCCTTCCACATCCAACCTGCTATGATTTCAGGCTGCCTCATTTTTCCCAACAGTACACCAGTTGTTGTGCCTGTTGCACAAGATGTACGCTGTTGGTCCAATACAAGGATGACTCAGCCTGTAGCTTGCTAATCGCCCATATGTGAGAACTATCATCCTGCTTGTCCTGGGATAAAGCAGAGTTGCTTACCTGTAACAGGTGTTATCCCAGGACAGCAGGATGTAGTCCTAACGAAACCCACCCGCCACCCCGAGGAGTTGGGTCCAAAATGTTTTATTATTTTATTTTTCACTCGCACTTATTCCTACAAATGAGACTGAAGGGAGACCCCTGTGGCTCGAGGGATAATGGCATACTGGGCATGCTCAGTCAAAAGTGCCAGTCAAAAGTTTCTAGAAACTTTGACAGAAAGTTTTCCGTGATAGGGTTCCGTCCAGTGACATCACAATTGTGTGAGGACTACATCCTGCTGTCCTGGGATAACACCTGTTCTCACAGGACAAGCAGGATGGTAGTCCTCACATATGGGTGACATCACAGGATGGAGCTCAATCACGGAAAACTTCTATCAAAGTTTCCAGAACTTTGACTGGCCCCTACTGGGCATGCCCAGCATGGCACTAACCCTGCAGCCAGCAGGGTTCCCCCTTCAGTCTTCTTTTTTCCGTACTGCAGTAGCCTCGCGGTTTAGGAGCTCTGTGGAGATTCCTGACAGGAATTTTCCTCACGGCATTAACTAACATTAAATTGCCCCATAGGGGTCCCTCCTCTAACTTCTCTCTAGCCGCAGAACTCCGGTAAGTTTTTTGACAGTTTTTCGTCGATTACCGTCAAGTTTGGCCCTTGCAGCCTGCTGGCAGTCGTCCATACCGTGGCTCGATTTTTTCTATGGCCATGGCATCGGGGTTCCGCCGGTGCCCAAACTGTACTCGCACCATGTCTATCACAGACCCTCATGGCATCTGTGTAATGTGTTTAGGGCGTGAGCATGATGTCCTGACTTGCACCAAATGTGCCGTCAATACACCCAAAGGTCGCAAGGCAAGGATGGAGAAGATGGGACTCCTCTTCCGTGCTCACACCTGGACGCCGTCTAATGCATCGACGTCATCGGAACCGGCACCGTCGACGTCGTACCAGCATTGACCACCGTCCGGTGACCGCCCGCCATCGACGTCTTCACAGCCATCAGTGCCCGTTACTCCTTGTTATGAAATCATTGACCTCGTCACCGTCCGAGCCACTGTCGAAGAATCCCTGTCCAGGAAAGGCACCGACCATTCCTGCGACCGGGTCACCGAGGCCACCCTCACCTGATCGGGGTTTGGGAGCCGCAATTCTGCCTGTAAATGTGGTCCCTCCGGCTATGCCTCTGCCTCCCTCTTCTGTTCCAGAGTCGGGGCTGCTTGCTCCTGGTCTCCGAGAAGAACTGGACCGGCTGGTCCAGGAGGCCATCGACAAGGCGATGCAACGACTCCAGGTCCCTTTGGCACCGACACCGGCACTGATTGTGGAAGCGGTCATCGACCCGATTCCAGCAGCGCTGGCTCCGCTGCTATCCCGGATGGAGGCGCTCATAACTGCCCTTCCACCAGTGATTCCCGGGTCTCCGATGGCTACGGTGCGCTCCCTGTTGACAGCCTCATTGGGAGGAGAAACACCATTCTGCATCCCTCCTTCGGGAGTTTTGCCTCAGCCATCGATGCCAATTCGTCCCTTGCCACCTATTCATTCATCGGGGGCGATACGTACGTTGGCGCCATCGATGCCTTCGATACCGGCACCGATGCCTTCCAGGCTGTCCACGGTGCCCCCGGCGATTTCTTCGATTTTCTTGAAGCCTCAGCTGGGGCCTTCGGGTATCCAACCCCCTTCTCATTCTACAGGTCAGTCTGCCTATCCTTATGACACTTGGGGTGATGATACTTCTTCAGACACCGATGACTTACCTTCACCTCCCTCTCCTACTGAAAGTAGAAAGTGTTCTCCTCCAGAGGACCTTTCTTTCATTAATTTTGTGAAGGAAATGTCTGAGTTGGTCCCTTTTCAGCTTCAGACGGAGCAGGTTGATAGGCACCAGATGATGGAGTTGCTCCAGTTCCTGGATGCCCCTAAAGTGATCACTTCCATTCCCATTCATCAAGTTCTTTTTGACCTCCTCAAAAAGAACTGGGAAAACCCTGGATCCATTGCCCCAGTCCATAGAAAAGCTGACACTACCTATTTAGTGCAGTCAGCCCCCGGCTTTCAAATTAAAATCTGAAATTTGTTGCCAGAGATGTGGTTAGTGCAGTTAGTATAGCTGTGTTTAAAAAAGGTTTGGATAAGTTCTTGGAGGAGAAGTCCATTACCTGCTATTAATTAAGTTGACTTAGAAAATAGCCACTGCTATTACTAGCAACGGTAACATGGAATAGACTCAGTTTTGGGTACTTGCCAGGTTCTTATGGCCTGGATTGGCCACTGTTGGAAACAGGATGCTGAGCTTGATGGACCCTTGGTCTGACCCAGTATGGCATGTTCTTATGGAGTTTTCTAAATGTGAATTTTGTGTGCTTCAATTGCTACAGATTGCCAGTTCTTGGCTTATTATGTCAACAGATATGCCAGTTCTTGGCTTATTATGTCAAAGATTATGGACCGGTTTTAAAAAGGTTACGTGCACCGGGCCTATTTTAAAAAGGCCCGGCATCGCAAGTAAAGCCCTGGGACACGTGTAAGTCTCGGGGCTTTACTAAAGGGGCAGGGAGGGGGAGGGATGTGGGCAGGATGGTCCAGGGGCGGGGCAGGGCGGGGTCAGAGGATCGCGTGCCGGCAGGCTGCTGGCGCGCGCAACCTGCGCCTGCCTGCAGGCAGGCACAAAAGGTATGATAAAACTTTTGGGGGGGTTAGAGTAGGGCTAGGATTTGGAAGTTAGGGGAAGGGGTGGGAAGGTCAGGCTAGGGGGAACGGGGGAAGGCAGCACGGCTTGGCGCATGTCGACTCCTGATTTTATAACTTGCGCTCACTTGCGTGTGCAAGTTATAAAATCAGGTGTACATGTGTGCACGCCGGGAAGCGCGCGCACATGTATGTCCGTGCGCACCCTTTTAAAATCTACCCCTATACTTTCTCAAAGCTACAGGAACCTCATTTGTTACCAGTAGGTCTGAGACTTAATTTCAAGGTTCCTACTTTGATTTTTAAAATGATGCAGGAGAATGAACCCTAACACCATCATGGTTTACTTGATGTTTATACTCCAGGCTATATTCTATGCTCCACAGATAAGCATCTTTTAGTGGTTCCCTCTGTTAAATTGGCTCACCTGCAAGACACTCATAGGTGGGCCTTTTTCAGTGTCCAGGCCAGTGCTATAGAATATGTTTCCTTTTCATTTAAAGACATTTTTGAAAATAAACTATTCCTGAAGCAATTAAATTCTTTTTATTTTCAGCAGGCTTTTACTAGATGTCTGGATATGTGACTTTTTTAAATTTTGCTGATTTTATTCTTGTCTGATATTTTTAGATTAAGTGATGTTTATTAATGCTAGTGATGTTTTAATGTATTTATTTTAAGGTGAATTTCAAAATGTTATGTGCATAAAAATGAGCAGATATGCTTATAAATAGCCTCTATTCATGTATACAGTATTTTATAAAAGTCCAAAATGCATGTGTATTTTCACACTTGCGTGCATATGAATTTGTCAAAAAAAGGGGAGGTCTGGTGGCCAACAGATATGTGCATAAGTTGCTATTTTAAGAGACATTTAACATGCATATATTTTCCAACTTACTTGCATATTTTTGCACCTGATAATTTTCTGGTATAAGTGATATTAAATGCGTTTATTGTGTAGTACTGACTGGGTGGAGGTCTGGATGAATAGAGGTGAGTTCAGGCTGAAGAACTAAGAGTATCTTGATGTCCTACAGAAGGACTGGGCATACAGGTGTACTAATTGGTTAAAATTGTAATTTCACTCAAGCGAATATATTGGAAAATATACTTATTTACATATGTAAATCCTGACTTTTTAAATTTTTATTTATATACCGTTATTCTATGTAAAAATACAATCACGGCGGTTTACAAAAAGGCATTCATAAATTAAGAACAAAAATAAAGAGGCAATAAAATGAAGACATATTATTTTCACATGTAAAACATATGTATGTATATTTCAAAAATAGTTGGGTAAAGTACGTGCATTCAATGTATTGAAATACATATGCGTTTATGTTGTGAGGTAAAAATGCACATATTTTATTATATGTGTGTATATGATACTTGCATATTATATGATACTATGGGGCAGATTTTCAAAGACCTACATACGCCGGGCCTATTTTCAAAAGGCCTATTGGTGCGCGTAAAGCCCCGAGAGGCGCATATGTCCCTGGGCTTTTCTGAAAGGGCGGGCAGGGGGGGCAGGATGGGGGCAGTATGGGGGCGGGGCAGATGGTACAAGGCATGGCGGGCCAGTCCAGGGGCATGGCTAGGCGGTCCGGGAGGCGTGGTTGAGGACTCCGGTACAGGGGGATCGTGTGCCAGCAGTCAGCCGGCGCACGCAAGTTAAACCTGAGATAAAGGTATGGGGTTTTTTTCGGGCTGGGGGACGGGACAGGTAGGGGAAGGGAGGGGAAGGAGGGGGTGGGAAGGAAAGGTCCCTCCGAGGCTGCTCCGATTTCAGAGCGGCCTCAGAGGGAATGGGGAAAGCCAGCTGGTCTCCCCAAGGGCGTACATTTGTGCGCACCGGGTAGCACGCACAAATGTACACCACGCGCATACCTTTTAAAATCTGCCCCATGGTAAAATTCTGCACAGCTACATACATGCATAATTGTATATTTGCTAACAGGTGCAGTTGTTTGAAAATTATCCTTCCTACATCTGTGTTTGATTTACTTATATTTTGTTGTTATATACTATTTGTTTTTAAATTGTGATCCATCTAGAACAATTTGCATTGTATATGGGGACTATTAAAAAAAAAATAATAATAATAACATTCCATGCTGATTACCCCAATTTGTTCTTGGAAGCCATATGCAGCCTTTCTATTCCTGTTAATGTCATAACTGCTGCTCTGCATAGGCCTTCTTAGAAAACCAATGAATTCTCCCATACCACTGTTGTTAGGATTGTAACTGCAGTTCCATGCAGATTGCTCAATTGGCTATCCTCATTCTTTGGTGCCCCTAGTTTATACTTCTGCTATCCTTTATCTGGCAGATTTTAGAAGTCCTACATGTGTCAAAGCCAGGATATATGCGAGAATCTTGGGCTGGCGTTCGCCATATGGATTTTAAGAAGCGCCCATGTTTGTGTGTATCTCCCAGTACGCGCACAAATAAGAAAGTTCTAAAAAGGTGCAGGAAGAGGAAGAGGTCTAGGCAGGGCATGGGTGGGTCAGAAGAAGACCAAGAGATATGCACGGAAATACTTACATGCACAAGCGCACACCAGAGGACCCCACCACGTAACTTTACTTCTGCTATTACTGGCATGTAAGTCAAAAATAGAAAAATCAGGACAAGTCAGTGGGATTTTAAGGGTTAGGTCTAACAAGGGGAAAGGGAGCCTTTAAAACTAGGGGGGTTAGGAAGCCTTATCCCTACACTGGGTAAATTAGGAATGAACTGGGAAAAAAGTAAATAGTCTCAGCACACACCCCTTATAAAATTACCCAAACTTACGCAATAGATGTGGCATTTGTGTGCACATGTGCGTGTCTAAATAAAATTGAGTACACATGTATGTATTTACAACTGATTTTATAACATACACACATATGTACATGTATGTTATAAAATGGCCACAACCATTGGCATGAGCAAGTATACGTGCACACATGTGCGCATGCACAAAGGTCTTAAATTCACCTCTAAGTTTTTTAGCATAAAAATCCTCTTTGTTATTCTCAGGCCTTTTTGGTGTGCATTATCATTTTAAACTCCACCAGTCATTCTGAGAGCACATTCTATCTATTGTAAAAAAAAACATTTCCTGACATTCTTCCTGAGTTTACTCTCTTAGAGCTTCTTATTATGATCTTTAGTTCTACATCTTTTCCATTGAAATATGTTTATATTTTGTGCATTATTAATAACTTTCAAGTATTTAAATTTTACCCTTAGTGGGATTTTAACCCCAAGGGCATACAAACATATTTGTTTATCTTTAAGGGCTGCTCCAGCTAGCATTGGTCTTCCATGCTTAAACTCTTAATCCTGGGGGTATTCTTTTTTATGATGGTAAGCTCTTGCTTTTGGTCCAGACCATGGCATCTTGTTTCACAGTGTGTTTAAATAATGTAGATGCATTCATGATGTGAGAGGCTGTGATAGATCAGACAAGACCAAGGTCTGGGTGTTAAAATAAAAGTTTACTCATTGTTAATCATAAATTAAAGTCCATCTGTCAATAATGTTGAAGTTACATCTGACTGTGGTTACAAGTGTATTTCTATGTAGGTAGGTGTCTTTTATTGTTATGGTTATTTATGTTTGGGTGGATCCTTGGACACTGTGGCAACTGACCATGCCCACGGGGGGGGTGGGGCAGTCCAGTGAGGGACCACAGTGTCAGGCTAGACTCTGGACACACAAACACTGATTTGAATCTTTTATTAAACAGTTTTGGAAACCACCAGAGGTGGCAGTAGTGAGTAGTGGATGTTGAGCCCGGCTGGGCAGGTCTCCCACAGGACGCTGGAACAGCGAATCCTCTGCTAGGCTGTGCTGTAGTAGAAAGAGACTGAGAGTTATGAGTACACAATGAGAAGCATTCAGAGTCCCATGTAGAATTAGGAGAAGCTCCGAGACATGGAGAGCAGGCCCTCGAGGAGCGAGTACCTGATCCCTTAGAGCAGAGAGACTCAGTTGTATTGTACTCATGTAGCAGTAACAGAGATTTCACTAGACGAGAGGTCTGGCACCAGAACAGAGGGCAGGCCCTCGAGGAGCGAGTACCTAGTTCCAGTGAAGCAGTACTGAGGAATAGATGGTAGTTGTACTCACAGATGGAAACTGTTAGTGAAGTCTTCCAAGTAGAAAGGTTTGAAGATGCAGGCAGTGATTCAGGGAACATGGGCCCTCGAGGAGCGAGTACCAGTTTCCTGATAGTACCTGAATGAAGCAGAAAAAGCCTCCGAGGAGCGGGTACCCCGTTAGTAACCCCGAAGGGTGTAAGAGTTCCAGATAGCGCTAGAGTGGCAGAGCAGCTTCGGTATGGAGAGCGAATCCCATCCGTAGAGTTACCGTTGCTAACTCGATGAGCTAGCAAATATTGTAGCCTTAAATATCCGGGCATCGTGACGTCATATCAGGGGGACACCCCTGAGGTTTGCGCCAATGTGGAAATAAAGATGAGGGCAGCGTGCACGTGCATGCCCTAAGGTACCCTGGAGCAGCATGGCGGGAGGCATCACCAACGCTGGTCCGGGGACGCCGGAGAGGACAGCAAACAGATGCCGCAGCAGCCAGTAATCCGAGGTGAGCGGGAAGAGCCGCAAGTAGGGAGAGGTAGGTGGGGCGAGGCTGTCGAAGACCGACGGTCGCAAGATTTATTCAGGCATCTGGTTAGAGCCCCATGGTAATATTTACTGTGCAAAACTCACCCAGTGGCTATCTGGGAATCCTAGTAGAGTGATCTCCAACTTCAAAGCAACAAGTCCTTCCTTAAGTTATCATCTCCTCGGACACCCAGCCCATCCTGATCTGGTTGGGGTCTCCCGATCTTGTTCTTCCTTCCTTAGTTGATATTTCTGGGTGGACTTCTCATGGGGAAACGACAAGTGTGATCAGGCTACCTCAGCACTGCAGTCCCAGAAGAGAGGGGTATCCAAAAACCTCCCCATGTTGTTCAGGTCCAAAAAATACTTCTAAAGTTAAAACTGGATATATCTTCTGCAGTCACTGTCTCTCGCAGCAAGATCCATCACTGGGGCTTGCCCACTTAGGGCCCGATTTACGCACGCAGGCACTCGCGCGCCAGCGTGCCTATTTAGTATAGGTCGCCGGCATGCGCACAGCCCCGGGATGCGCGTAAGTCCCGGGGCTTCGTAAAAGGGGCGTGTCCGGGGCGTGTCCGGGGTCAGGGGGCAGTTCGGGGCGGGACCAGAGGCGTGGCACCATCCCGGGGGCGTGGTCGAGGCCTCTGGACCAGCCCCCGGGTCGGGTGATGGTGCGCCAGCAGCCCACTGGTGTGCGCAGATTTACGCCTGCTGAAAGCAGGCGTAAATCTGCCAACAAAGGTAGGGGGGGGTTTAGATAGGGCCGGGGGGGTGGGTTAGGTAGGGGAAGGGAGGGGAAGGTGCGGGGGGGGTGGAAAGAAAGTTCCCTCCGAGGCCGCTCCGATTTCGGAGCGGCCTTGGAGGGAAAAGGCAGCGCGCGCCGGGCTCGGCACGTGCAATTTGCACAAATGTGCACCCCCTTGCGTGCGCCGACCCCAGATTTTATAAGATACACGCGGCTACGCGCGTATCTTATAAAATCCAGCGTACTTTTCTTCGCGCCTGGTGCGCGAACAAAAGTATGCGCTCGCGCAAATTTATAAAATCTACCCCTTAGGTTTTAGAGTGGGCTCACAGGTCTTTGGTTTTCTTGATGAGAGCCTTTTTGCCCCAAAAGGATATCAAGCATAAAAATCTATCTCTTCTGTAAATTAGTAGAAGGATCCTCTGGCAGGGAATGCACGATGAGGTATCACTTCTAAATGAAACTCCTTCTGCTTGAAGCCGGGAAGCCTCACCAGAGTGTAAAACATAAACAACCTTACTGTTCCAAAGCTTCCTCAAACTGATCACAAAGTATCCTAAAATGGCTGTGCTAAATAGTGTTGAGGCACCCAATAAGGAAGGACTGAGAGGGATGGATAGTTCCTTAATAGTGTGCTCTATGCAGGGACAGTGACATCTGTTGGCCAAATCAGAGAGGTTTACCACATAAATGTGTCTGTCATATACCCTTTGTCCTGCCTCTTCTCTAAAGCAGCGGTTCTCAACCGGTGCGTCGCGACACACCAGTGTGTCGCCAAGCACCGGCAGGTGTGTCGCGTGGCTCCCGGTCCCTCCCGCTGCTCGTTCTTCCCTGCTGCCGTTGCCGCCGGGCTATCAGCACGTTCAAGCCCAGCGGGAACGGCAGCGGTGCAAAAAAAAAAAAAAGCTGTGGCATCCGCGGCTGCCCTTTTCTTCTTCCCGCGCCTGCATCCCCCCCCCCGGACCCGGAACAGGAAGTGATGCGCGGGAAGAAGAAAGGCCGTGCCGCGTGATAAACTAGCAGGCACGGCCTTTCTCACGCGGCACGGCCTTTCTTCTTCCCGCGCACCACTTCCTGTTCCGGGTCCGGGGTGGGGGGGGGATGCAGGCGCGGGAAGAAGAAAGGCCGTGCCGCGTGATAAACTAGCAGCGGCCGCTGCTAGTTTATCACGCGGCACGGCCTTTCTTCTTCCCGCGCACCGCGTATCACTTCCTGGTCCGGGGGGGAAATGCAGGCGCGGGAAGAAGAAAAGGCCAGCCGCGGATGCCACAGATTTTTTTTTTTTTGCACCGCTGCCGTTGCCGCCGGGCTATCAGCACGTTCAAGCCCAGCGGCAACGGCAGCGGTTGCAAAAAAAAAAAAAATCTGTGGCATCCGCGGCTGGCCTTTTCTTCTTCCCGCGCCTGCATTCCCCCCCCCGGACCAGGAAGTGATACGCGGTGCGCGGGAAGAAGAAAGGCCGTGCCGCGTGATGAAGTAGCAGCGGCCGCTGCAGCATCGGCCCCCAAGCTATTGCAGCAGACGGTAATCGGGAGAGGAGAGAGCAGCAGGAGCCTCCCGCGATCGATGGAATTCTTCCTTATTGGCCTGCGGGGGCTGGAGGAGGAGGAGCAGCTACCGTTGGGGGGGGGGGGGGGGGGAGGGAGAGAGAGAGGAAGTGAGTGACAGAAAGAGAGAGAAGCAGCCAGCCAGCCTGTGTGTGAGAGAATGTGTGTGATTGAGAGCCTGTGTGTAAGTGAGAGAATGTATTTGATCGAGAGTATGTGTGTGATTGAGAGAAACTGGTCAGAGAGCTGATGTATGTGTATATGTGAGAGACAATGAAAGTGACTGCTCAAGGAGATGACTGATGTGTATGTGAGACAGTCAGGGATGTGTGTTTGTGTGTGTGTGTGTGAGAGAGAGAGAGAGAGAGAAAAAGCATGGAAGTGAGAAATCTGGGTATGTGAGAAAGCATGGGAGTGGGAAGCCTGTGTGTGTGCATGTATATGAGAGAGACTGGTTGGTAAGGTGACGGTGTGACTGGTGTGTATGTGAATGTGAGAGAGAGAATGTGATTCAGGGAATGAGAAGCCTGTGCACGTGGAGAGCGAGCATGGAAATGAGAGAGAGAGACTGGTGTGTGTGTATGTGTGTGTAACAGAGAAAGTGATTATGGGAATGAGAAGCCTGTGCATGTGAAGAGAGTGAGCATGGGAGTGAGAACCTGGGTGTGTGTGAGACACAGCATGGGAGGGAGAAGCCTGTGTATGTAAGACAGAACATGGAAGTGGGAAGCCTGTGTATGTGTGTGTATGCATGCATGAGAGAGATCAGGTGACGGGTGTGTGTGTATGTGTATGTGGGAATAAGAAGCCTGTGCATGTGAAGAGTGAGCATGGGAGTGTGTGAGATACAGCACGGGAGTGAGAAGCCTGTATATCTGAAAGAGAACATGGGAGTGGGAAGCCTGTGTGTGTGTATGCATGAGAGAGATCAGGTGACGGGTGTGTGTGTATGTGTGAGAGAGAGAAAGTGATTATGGGAATGAAAAGCCTGTGCAGGTGAAGAGTGGGCATGGGAGTGAGAAACCTGTGTGTGTGTGAGACATAGCATGGGAGTGAGAAGCCTGTATATCTGAAAGAGAACATGAGAGTGGGAAGCCTATGTGTGTGTGTATATGCATGAGAGAGATCAAGTGACTGGTGTGTGTGTATGTGTGTATGTGAGAGAGAGAAAGAAAGTGATTATGGGAATAAGAAGCCTGTGCATGTGAAGAGTGAGCATGGGAGTGTGTGAGATACAGCACGGGAGTGAGAAGCCTGTATATCTGAAAGAGAACATGGGAGTGGGAAGCCTGTGTGTGTGTATGCATGAGAGAGATCAGGTGACTGGTGTGTGTGTGTATGTGTGAGAGAAAGAAAGTGATTATGGGAATGAGAAGCCTGTGCATGTGGAGAGAACAAGCATGGGAGTGAGAGACTGGTGAGTGTATGTGAGAAAGAGAAAGTGATTATGAGAGTGAGAAGCCCATATATGTAAGTGGAACACGGGAGTGGGAAGCCTGTGTGTGTGTGTATGGCATGAGAGAAACTGTTCAGGAAGGTGACTGGTGTGTTTGTCAAAGACTGGGAGATGATTGGTGTGTGAGAGACAGAAACTGGTCATGGGGGCATGACTGGTATGGTGTGTGTGTGTGAGAGACATGGGCCCTAAGGAAGAGGACCATGAGTATAGAGCTTAGCCACTACTGCTGCTTCTGGTGTGTGCTACAGCCTGCATGGAAGAGGAGTAGGACAGCTGCTGGAGGGGGTAAGTAAAGGTGGCTTTTTAAGTTTATTTTTCTTGATTGACTGCCATTTTAATTATTTAATATTATGTGATGTGTCTGCTTTTTTTGAAATATTTTATTGGTGTTTGGAGAATTTTTAATAGTTTTTATGAGTTTTTAATTGTTGGATGTTATTCTGTTCATAGTTGTTGTGAAACATTTATTCTGCTTATTAGTATAGTTTTACAATTATTTCTGTGTGGGGATCTATAGCTGCTTGTTAGTTCTGTTTTCCTAATAAGAGGTGTATTGGTTTTTAGGGCCTGATTTTAATATTTATAGTGTTGCCTTTTCATAGATAGGGTTGCTCCTGTTTGAGTGTATTCCATAATACAGGTGTAACTGTGTGTGGATTAGTTTATGTGCATTACTACAGATCCTGGGAGTATGTTAGGTCGGTTCTGTGTCTGTTACAGAGATATTTTACTAGCATGTAAGTGTTTTATCAGTCTTATTTGTTGCGTTTTCTCAAGAGGACATGCATTGGTGGTAAACTGCTGTCTTTTCATAAGTAGGGCTATTGAGCCTGAAAGTAGAAGGAGTTTGAGTTGCTGTTACTGAGATGACACCAGAACCAGAATATCTTTTTTGTAGATGAGTTGAATGGGGAATGTCATAATTCTGCTTTACATCCATTATTGTGGATCAGGGGGGTTCCCGTGGATGCAAACTGTACATTTACATCTAGCCCTGTGACGATCATGGGTCAGTGTGTCACGCATGTGAGAACCATCTGTCAGGTGTGTCCCGACAGAAAAAAGGTTGAGAACCACTGCTCTAAAGTATACATATGTAAGCTCTTAAATTTCATCTCACACAGCTTTTGATGTAGACCTCCATACCATTTTGATTGCCTTTCTCTGAAAGTCTCTAGCCTGTCTTAGGTGAGAAGACCAATTATCTTGCTGTTAACCAGCAGTATGGTTAAGGAGTAAAAGAAGGTTCTCCGATTGACCTGTTAGTCTCCAGTTAGTTAGTCAGAGGAATCTGCAGCTCAAAAAAAAAGAAAATGTGGTGAATGTTACATTATTTTCTTGGTCTACATCATAAATAGGTGTGAAAATTAATGATTTTACTTGCAATAATTTGGCACACCCAGTTCATTACCTTTTCCCATAATAAAGTTTGTCAAATATCAATAATCTTAGACCATATTTAGCATGATCTATTATATATAACTCATAAAAACTCTGAGACTGCTTTCCTTTCACTACATGGACAGTGGGACCATCTGTCTTGAATACTGTGTTAGAATTTATTTTTGCAATTAAGATAATTTATTTTTTAATGTAAATTTCTTTTAAAATTCATGATTATCAGATGAACCATATGAACAGATTAAAGACAACCCAGAAAAGCAATTAAACAAAGAAAAACAAACTCATAATGAACAGCAGTATTCAATGACTCTTAATTTCACAAAATACAAATAGATAATAGAATTTCCTTTACTGTTGTTCAACCTGGTTGCTGAAAAGGCTGCTCTCAACATCTGCTCATAAAGTAAATTGATGAAAGGATTCAAGTACTTTGACAAATACATAAACTGAAAAAACACCTAAGCTTTCTGCATCTCCTACACACTGGTAGAGCAAACATTACATATGTACTGTAGAAGACCTTTCACAACTCTATTATCTATGCCTAAAATTGGAAAAATGAGTGGATCTTGAGTGGGATTTCAAAAAGAATGATATTAGCACAACAGCTGAGAAAAGGACACAGTTTATTGCAATCCTTTAATACAATATGTATAAAAGAACATTATAGAAGATATTGAAGATGTCAAGAAACATTAGGTTGCATCTCCAAGCACCTTAAAGGTGAATTTAAAAGCCTGGTGCACGTCAAATTCAGATGTGAACACATGTTGGGCTGGTGTGCACCGAGCAAGTTTTAAAAGCCGCCCAGATGCCCTGGAGGATTCTTTTATATAATTGTGTAGTTTAATTAGATCTCCTTTTAAGAGTCTTTTTTCTAATATAAATAACCACATTTGCACAATCTTTAAGGAAATTTGAGCCCTCTGTGTCCCCTATTTCCATGGTTCTCAATCGAGTCCTCAGAACATACCTAGCTAATCAGCTTTCAAGATATCCGTGATGGATATGTATAAGAAAGAGTTGCATGCACTGCCTCTGCCATTTTATGTAAATCTATCTCATGCACATTAAGGGCCGATTTTAAAAGTTATGCGCGCGGGGTACATTTGTGCGTGCCACCCGGCGCGCACAAATGTACACCCAATTTTATAACATGTGCGCTGCCCCGCGCATGTTATAAAATCTGGGGTCGGCGCATGCAAGGGGGTGCACACTTGTGCACCTTGTGCACGCCGAGCCCTAGGGGAGGCCCGATGGCTTTCCCCGTTCCCTCCAAGGCCGCTCTGAAATCGGAGAGGCCTTGGAGGGAACTTTTATTTTGGTCCCCCCCACCTTTCCCTCCCTTCCCCTATCTAACCCACCCCCCAGCCCTACCTAAATCCCCCCCCCCCCACCTTATTTCATCGAGTTACGCCTGCCTCAGGGCAGGCCCGCCGCCACGCCCCAGCTATGCCCCCGGACTGCCCCCAAACCGCCGCCATGCCCCCAGCCATGCCCCCCGGACCTCCCCTTTTTGAAGCCCCGGGACATATGTGCGTCCCAGGGCTTGCGCGGGCCGCCGAGTCTATGCAAAATAGGCTCGGTGCACGCAGGGGTAGGTTTTCAGTGGTTACACGCATATCCCTTTGAAAATTTACCCCTAATTGTGGACATTCTGAAAACCTGACTGGCTAGGTGTGTCCCAAGAACTAGTTGAAAACCCTTGTCCTAGGCTTTTAATGACCCTTCTTTTTACATTTTCTAACATTTGGCTTTCCTTTTTGAGGATGGTGCCAAAACAAAACCCTGTACTCCAAATTTAGGTCAGTAGATATCTTATACAATGGAAGTATATGTCTCATTCTTTATTTCTACCCCCTTTTAATACATTCCAACATTGCTGCTGCTGCATGATTTTACATAGAAATACAGGAAATGACAGCAGATGAGACCCATAAGGGTCATCTAGTCTGGACAATTTCTTTTCTTATTACAATATACAATAGGCCACTTCAACTGTGAGTTTAACCTCATTTTCTCACAGCTAAGAATACTCTGTGCTTATCCCATACTTTCTTGATTCTATTACTATTTCCACTGGCATACATCTAAAACCTTTTCTGTAGAAAAATATTTTGTGGTATTACTTCTCATGCTCCTATCTTTGAGTGTCATATCATGGTCTTTTGCTGTACAACTTTCTACTGAAACTTCTAGGGCTTACTTACTAATGTCCTTAAATTTTTTGTGTAGGAATTAAAATACACATTTTTCATCACTTTGGGTCAGATTCATTAACCGGTTGATTTTTAAAGTCTTGCACGCGCCAAAACTGCAAGATACGTGCATGACTTGGACCGACGCGCAGCATAGATTTTAAAAGGCTCGCGGCCACGCGTGTGCGTCTCGATACGTGCATAAAAAAGTTTTCTGTAAAAAGGGGTAGGGCGTGGGCATGGTCTAGACAGGACATGGGAGGGCCTGGACTGCACCATGAAGTCAGCGCTTAAGTAGTTACACGCACAAGCGCCGGGTCCCCTACTGCTTAACTTACTTCTGCTATGGAAGGCGAGTAAGTGGTGTAACAAAAAAACGAGTTTAGTCAGTGGAGATTTAAGGCTCAGGATTAATAGTATAAAAGGGAGGCAAGTTACCTATGAGTTTTTGGAAGTCCTCTCTTTTGCTGGGGTGAACTGGGAGTGAACTGGGAAAAATGCCGATTGCATCACTGCACGTACTTACTAAAATTCACCTCATGTGCACTCGCGTGCACATGCACACGTCAATATAAAATCATGTGCACATGTACGTACAGATAGCTGATTTTATAGCACACGCGCATATACATGTGTATTTTATAAAATCAGCACGCCAATGTACGCACTGGCAAAAGCGCACACATGTGCATGAGCGCAGGTCTTTAATTTTACTTCTAAGGATTTTCTCCAATTTTCATACCGATGCAATACCATGTGCTGGCCACAGCGCATGTCTCAACGTGTGATTGGACCTAGCATTTTGGATGCTTGTCCATATCCATCCAATCACGTGCATAGGTAATAGTGCTCATCACATGTAAATGCATGTTGATTAGGCTATTATCTTTTCCCCTTGCTGCAAAAAAAAAAATTGTGCGCCTGACACACACTTTTTTACTTGCCAAAATTAATGCTTACCTGAGCAGGTATTAATTTTGGAGGAGCCCAAAAAGTGTACAGAAAATCACCTAACATACAGGGTCATTCACCAAAATGCATTATGGCATTATTGCCCGTGATTACGCCATATCGCAGGCTTATCGGCATAACACATTCGATATTTATGGTATCGCATTGCACAAATGCAAATTTTTCACACACCCCAATTAAACCCCATGACCAGTCTCTGTCTCACACACACCAGTAACCTCCCTGACCAGTCTGCCTCTCACACATGCTTTGCTTAGAACCCTGATGCTGTGTTGCCCTTTAATTTCAGAGCGGCAGATTTCCCAGTGCTGCCAGAGCTTTCTGAGCTGCACTGAAGCAGATATCCCCAGGATCCTGCGACCCCCATCTGCCTGCTTTTATGGCCTTTGGGAGCTCCAATGGCCCCATCTGTAACCAGTGCAGCTGAGTGCCACTTTTACTTTCATTGCTGATTTGCCAAGTTCACTATTGTGTTGGGGGGAGGATTCCCCGGTGCAACCAACCTCTTTGTGCTTGTGGCTCAGAGCCACTTTGGTGAATCCCTGCTCTATCGTGGCACCCTGCCGCTTTGAAAGGGGGAAATTCTGGCCCAGTTGGCCACTTCTCTTTCCAGCTCACCACTGCATTTAATTTCACATGGCCGGCCCGTAGCAGCCTTGCTTCAGTGAGAACTGGCTTCTTTGCCGAAGCTGGTCTGGACACTGCCACTCCTCCCAGCCCCCCTCAAACCACCCCACCCCTGGGATATGGGATGTTTTTTCTTCCTGCCCCACCAGCCAATCAGAGACTTCCTCCTTTCTTCCTACTTCCTCTGGCAGGAAGAAGGGAGGTGGCTTCCCATTGGCCCATAGGGGCAGGAAAAAGGGAGAAGGGAAGTACAACTGGAGCAGTGAGATATTGGGAGCTGTGACATACTGGTTGAGAATCGCTGTCCTAACCGGCTGACAACCACCTCTCCCAGATGTCCACCGCTGAGGAGGCGCTAAGGGCATGTAATTTCCCCTAGTGACTCCTTTTTATAGTGGAACCTGATTTAAATATTAAATCGGGTGCCCGGGAGATGTGGATTGGCACACAGTAAGGGAGTGGATGCTCAATCATGAGTGCCCATTTAATGCACACTGATATTGCATCAGCTTGATAATGTCTATGCAAAAATCCCTTCGTGAATCAAGTGCTTGCTGAATTATTCCCAGTTGATTATTGACTGATATGCATAGGTCAGTTATCTGATTAGTTTTAGTAAATGTAATACTGTAGTAATTAAAAAACTTAATGTAGTTTGCAATATATTGTGGCAATATTTTATCCTTTTGTTTTTATCATGTCTTAGTACATATCACAGGAATACCTAATGGCCTTATTATTTCAGATCTGTATATTTAAATATCACTGGTCAGGATGCAAATTGTTTTATGACACAAAGAAGTATGTAATATAAAATATAACAAACTATAGTTATCAAAGAGTACTGGTGATTATTTTGTACTAATTAAAATTTGTTGGAAATTCACTTAAAATAACTATGGGGTAGATATTAAAAACAATACATATATTTTTATAAGAGGGAGCAAATTTTTATTATCACAAGAAATCTTTAATAACAAAACAAGTGTGTCATAAAATACACTCATGCACTCACACATTCACTCATTAAAATACAAATTGAAGCCTAGTTACAGAACAACCCAGAATACCTCACATATCACTACCACGATATCAAGAGGATGTTTCAAATATAACTGAAAACATGTCTTTGTGCTTCCTGTGGCTATCTAAAACCACTTACAACTCTAAAGATTTTCATACCTTCTCTAAATGTCCAACCTGTTAGTCTTGGGTACAATATGTATATGTAAATCACTACCCAAAGTACATGTAACTTCAGTGTATCCAAATGTTTAAATCCTTCAAGTTCTCTTCATCTGGTGTTCTTCACAAAGGGGTAGATTTTAAAAAAGTGCGCCTTCGCGTACTTTTGTTGGCGCACCAGGCGCAAAGAAAAGTTCGCTGGATTTTAGTAGATACGCGCGTAGCCGCTAAAATCCTGGATCGGCGCGCGCAAGGCTGCCGATTTTGGGCAGCCGGCCCGCGCCGAGCCGCGCAGCCTGTCTCCGTTCCCTCCGAGGCCGCTCTGAAATCGGAGCGGCCTCGGAGGGAACTCCCTTTCGCCCTCCCCTCACCTTCCCCTCCCTTCCTCTACCTAACCCACCCCCCCGGCATTATCTAAACCCCCCCTACCTTTATCCCTGGATTTACGCCTCCCGGAGGGATATGTAAATCCACGCGTGCCAGCAGCCCGCTGGCGCGCGGAGACGCGATCCGGGGGCGTTTCCGGAGGTCGCGGCCACGCCCCCGGATCGCCCCGGCCCGAAACCACGCCCCCGGGCCAGCCCCCGAAACACCGCGTCCTGCCCCCAAAACACCACGCTGATCGGCCCCGCCCCCGACACGCCCCCGACACCCCCCCCTCGAAAAACCCCGGGACTTACGCAAGTCCCGGGGGCTCTGCGCGCGCCGGCAGGCCTATGGAAAATAGGCGCGCTGGCGCGCAAGGCCCTGCTTGCGTAAATCCAGGCGGATTTACGCGAGCAGGGCTTTTAGAATCCGCCCCACAATGTTTTATTCATCAATATATGAAGACAGTGCAACATTAATCACACGGTATGAACCCTGACAAGAGGCCCTTGTTTCTCATTCAGCTTCATCAGGGGGAAGTTGACCATCTAGGAAAACAAACCCATAAATCTTTACTTTTAATGAACACAATACTGCTTTGAAAAGACACACTGTCTGAACCATTTGAAAAAACCTTTACCTGTCTTGCTTCTAAAAGAACTCTTTTCAACGGACCTTCTGCATTATTCATAGATCATTAGTCCCATAATATTTTCCACCAGCTCGACAAGAATCTCACAGGCTGAGTCCCAACACGTACATGTCTAATTCCCAAATCATTTCTCTCTCTCTTCCCCCCCCGGGAGCTTTACATCTACTCAAACAGGCCGTTCAGGAGACATCGCAAAATGAGATAAAACCTTACCGCCCGGTAACACAAGCTATCGCACGGCTTAATGCTATCCAAAAAGGTGTAGTTAAAATTGGTGTTAAGTCTGTGCGATAGCATTTCGCACACTGGCATACCCAGCCCATTCCCCGCCCCTAACGCCTCCTCTTTTCCAAATTTGCATCACACCATACGATATGGTGCTATCACATGCGTTAAAAACGTTTTCGCATGCGGTAAGGGCCTATTGCATGCGTTAATGGGGCTTTTCGCATGCGATAAGCCCTTAACACATGCGAAAACACCTTAGCGCATTTTGATAAATGACCCCCTAAGTTAGCCAGATAACTTTAGACCTGTTTCAGAGCAGGTCTAATGTTTTCCAGACTAGTGTGGCTGCATAACTAGCTACTTAATTGGATATCTTCGGAGATATCCAAGTAAATAGCACCCCCTTCCCCTCACCAAATGTCTGTTCTGTATCCCCTCTCTGTCCCCGCTGACCAAGAAAGCTGCCAAAGCCTGAAAAATTGCATTTAAAGTAACAAGAAGATTGCTGCCAGCCCGGACCTTTAGGCTTTCCCTCTATCCCCAGAAAAACATTTTTACATTTCCCCTTCTTTGCCCCCCAAATAGCCACCTCCCCTCCCAGGCAGACACCCTTCTATCCACCTATTACCTTCATAATTGTCCCCCTTGTTATGCTAGAATCACTGTGCTATGTAATCCCGGCCACTTCCAGTGTTACTTAGGTAATAATGCTGGAAGCGTATTGTGTAGTGTAAAAAAGGGTCAAAAAGGGGAAAGAGAACCAACAACAGTGACATGGAGGTCTCAATGCACCAAAAGAGGAGCAAAGCAGAATGATTAGTGGAATTAATGGCTTACATCATGTCAAGATAGTGAGAGGCAAAGTAGCTTACACAGAAGTATGAAAATCCAAAACACCATGAGAGGGGAAAATCAGCATCAGCAGTGCTTGGTAATCTACACCATTCATTTCCCCAGTGGAATTTGGAAGTAAGAACACCTGAAGGCATTATGAGTGGGGCAAATAATCATTTATAGGGAACAGAATCCCGAGACAACTCTGGATGAGGTCCATAGTACTTTTAATGTACATAGATTTCCTACTGCATTAATGCTAGGATGAAAAGAGTGCTATGGCTGTACTGTAGGGAGGGGGAGTTATGGGGTCATTCTGGAGGGGGCAGAGTATGCTGGGTGAAGAGATTACAGGGTTGGGCTAAGGGAATAGTACTGTGTCAGACTTGAGGATAAAAAGAGTGCTGGGGTTGGGCTATAGCAAAGCGCTAGGAATATTAATGTTGTCTTGACTGCTGAAAACTGTTGGGATTTGGCATCATCAGCTTGAAAGAAAATTTTACTCATGATTTTTCCTTCTACTTTGTTCTCATGCAGGGCTTCAATGGCATACTTGTCATCTTGCTTGTTCAGCACATAAGATCACATATACTATGCCGGTCAGGCAAAGGTCCAAAGAGCCTAGCGTCCTGTTTCTGACAGTGTCCAGTCTGGGTCAAAAGTACAGCACTCCAGGATCCATTTGTTGCTGGGGTGAAGAGAATTTTGGGATTGGATTTAGGAGGAGCAATAAATTGAGACTGGAGAAGGAAGAGATTGCTGGGGTGAAGAGTGCTTGGGTTAGGCTGGGAGGAGAGTTCTGGGGTAGGGCTAGAGGGGACATAGTGTGTTGGGGTAAAGAGAGCACTGGGCTTGGGTTAAGAACATAAGAACATGCCATACTAGGTCAGACCAAGGATCCATCAAGCCCAGCATCCTGTTTCCATCAGTGGCCAAACCAGGCCATAATAACCTGGCAAGTACCCAAAAACTAAGTCTATTCCATGTTATTGTTGCTAGTAATAGAAGTGGCTAATTTCTAAATCAACTTAATTAATAGCAGGTAATGGACTTCTCCTCCAAGAACTTATCGAATCCTTTTTTAAACACAGCTACACTAACTGCACTAACCACATCCTCTGGCAACAAATTCTAGAGTTTAATTGTGCGTTGAGTGAGAAAGAACTTTCTCCGATTAGTTTTAAATGTGCCACATGCTAACTTCATGGAGTACCCCTAGACTTTCTATTATCCGAATGAGCAAATAACTGATTCACATTAACCCATTCTAGACTTCTCATGATTTTAAACACCTCTATCATATCCTCCCTCAGCCATCTCTTCTCCAAGCTGAAAAGTCCTAACCTCTTTAGTCTTTCCTCATAGGGGAGCTGTTCCATCCCCTTTTATCATTTTGGTTGCCCTTCTCTGTACCTTCTCCACAACTATATCTTTTTTGAGATGCGGCGACCAGAATTGTACACAGTATTCAAGGTGCAGCCTCACCATGGAGCGATACAGAGGCATTTTGACATTTTCCGTTTTATTCACCATTCCCTTTCTAATAATTTCCAACATTCTGTTTGCTTTTTTGACTGCCGCAGCACACTGAACCGACGATTTCAATGTATTATCCATTATGATGCCTAGATCTCTTTCTTGGGTGGTAGCTCCTAATATGGAACCTAACATTGTGTAACTATAGAATGGGTTGGGGGGTAGTGCTGATATCAGGCTGATGGGGTCAGAGAGTGCTGAGGTAAAGAGTGCTGGGGATGAGTTGGGGGTCAGAGACTGGGAAAGAGTGCTTGGGAGAATCAGTTCCTTTTCAATCAATGGGGGAAAGGACTAGGATAGTCTAATTGATTTATCCTTTGCCGTGCCTTTATTCATTCTTGTAGGGAAGGGCAGGGTTCCCATTCTAAGCTTGCCAGTCCCACATGGTTAAGCTCCTTGCTCATATCTAAGGTAGTGGAACTGAATCACAAGAAATTCTCACATTCCCATTAATAGCCATGTCTTATATGATTGACTGGATCTTCTGGGAGGAGGGGGAAAGAGAACTGGCTGAATTTGGTTGGGGTAGAATTCACGGTTCAGGCTGAAGGGGGCATGCAGTGTTAGAGTGAAGAGAGGACTGGGTTTTTGAGTGGTGAATGCTGGAAATGGGCTAGAAGGGGCAGTGATGGCTGTGGTGAAAAGAGTGTTGGGGTTGGGTTGGGGTCAGAGAGATGGAAAAGAGTACTGAAGGAGAACCAGTTCCTTGATAATCCCAATCTTTTTAAAGTTACCCACATTCTCTACACTCCAGCAATCACCGAAGGGAAATACATCCATAAGGAAATACATCACTGTTATGGTGGGCAGTTCATTGAAATGGGGCTGCAGATCCTTCATCCAGTGCTAATCTATCTCTGTTTGGCATGTAAATAAAGTACATTTTCACAAGGTTGTTCTAAATGGCCCGTACCATAGCCCAGTAAAAGTGGCTGTCCTTGTGCAAGCTATTGTGAAAGAAATTCTGAGATACCAAAATAAAACAAATTAATACTCTGTCAGGCACATATATATAAGAATGCATCCACATTTTATTTGCAGAGTTTTCCTGACAATGAACAGAAAATTAAATTGCATTTTTATCCATTCTCTTTTTAATTATTCTAGTACAAGCAGGTAAAGCTAGTAATGTCACTGAAAACAGCAGATGCTCTCTGTTACTGAACAAAAGTCACACAGTATAAACATTATTCTTTGAGTTTAATAAATTGTTTAATCTTCCTCTTACTTTATAGGTGTAAAAGTTATCTCCTTCCTCAACTGTGTGTTGAAAGGGGCTTTTAATCATTAGTCTTTCCTGTTGTTGCCCAGTTGTTTTACCTTCTTTCCTAGACAACATTTGAAAACATGCCATTCTAAGCTTAAGGTGAATAAATGCAAGAAACATAGATCAAAAGTCTAATCTCAAAATCTCGGATTCCTATTACCCCAAATTAATCTCCAGGCTGTTTAACTATAATTATAATGTGGGACTGGGCCAAACTTTGTACTACCCTCCATTTCCCAGGCTCACAATTGGTATACAGATTAACTCTTAGTGGACCCCTCCACCTATCAGGCTCTGTAACCAACTACAAACCAATTGTGGATTATGAAACCCCACCCTTTCCACCCATCACAAAGAAAGTCCCTGCCATTATGGACTTGTTTGACAATCAAGAACCATCATGTGTATGTGTAACTGAGACATGGTTATTGAACACTGATTACAACTTGATTAATCAAATTACTTCACATGATTACTCTGTTGTGTCCCTTCCTAGACCTGGATGGTGGGGTGTTGGGCTTATGGAAATATACAAAAAAGCATTAGGTTTTTCCACCTTTGATATGATTATTGTTATGACCTGGATGGTGGACCCTTGGTCCGGCAAGGAAGTGAAGTCCTCTCGTCGGTGGGCGAGGCTAATCTGTAGGTTGCTGGAGGTATTTGATGATAATCTGGATGCAGGCGCCTCCTGCAGGTCGTTTAATCCAGATAGCTGGTGCCTCCAGCAGGTCGTGAAAGCAGAAGCTGAAACAGAGATAGTCCGGAAAGCCAGAAACAGAGTATATCACGGCCAGGCTAGGGATCAAGAGCCAGCGTCCTCCGCAACCAGTCCAGGGGTCAGGAACCAGAAGAATCCGCAGCCAGTCCAAGGATCGAGTACCAGAAGAATCCGCAGCCAGTCCAGGGGTTGAGTACCAGAAGAATCCGCAGCCAGTCCAGGGGTCGAGCGCCAGAAGAAACTAAAGCCAGTCCGGGGGTTGAGAGCCAGAATAATCCAAAGTCGGTCCGAAGGTCAGGAGCCAATCAAAATCCAAAGCCAGTCCAGGGATCACGAACAGGGAATCAGAACAGGAACCAAAACACAGACACACCACTTGAGCCAAAGCCAGGGCAAGGTCTGAAGGCTCAGACCTTGCCTTAAATAGTGGATAGACGCTGCAGGAAGGAACCCCCTACTTCCTGTAGGGGTTCCTTTAAGGCTGGGATCTTGCCGCCCGCGTGGCCTTACAGATCTTCAGGGGGTGTGGCCTCGGCTGCTCCGCGGAGATGCCGCGGCCATCTTGCAGGGCAGGAGCCCTGCTGCTGACGTGGCTGTCGATGCCGGCCCTCACGTCCTGCGCCCGGCCCTGCCGTGCGGGTAAGTGGGTGGTTCCCGGTCGCAGCTTACCACGACTGGTGCTCAGAACAGTACCCCCTCCTTTAGGTCTCCCCCTAGAAGGCTTGGGCTTCCCAGGATGGCTGTTATGAAAATTTTTGAGGAGATCTTTGTCCAAAATGTTCTTAGCAGGCTCCCATGAATTCTCCTCTGGGCCGAACCCCTCCCAGGCCAAAAGATACTCCCACTGACGACCTCGTCTGCGAATATCGAGAACCTCTCGAACTTGGTAGATGTCTTCTTCAGCCCTCAATGAAGGGGAAACAGGAACCTTCCGAGAAGGCAATTGAGAAGTAATGGCTTCAAAAGAGAAACATGAAAGGAATTGTGAATGCGTAAGGTGGCCGGGAGGCGTAACCGATAAGTCACTGGACCTATTTGTTTGAGTACCGGGAAGGGCCCGATGTATCGAGGGGCCAAGCGCATCGAGGGTACACGCAGACGAATATATCTGGTACTGAGCCAGACCTTATCTCCTGGGTGAAAGCATGGTGCCGATCTCCGATATCGATCGGCAAATTTCTTGGCAGTCAGTGCAGCTTTCTGTAACATACGTTGAGTACGCGTCCAAAGTCTGTTAAAGTGGGTGGCGGTGAGTTGGGCCGCCGGAGAGGCCACAGGCAGAGGGAGTGGCACCGACGGGGCGGGTTGGTAACCGAAGACAACTTGAAAGGGAGAGGAACCGGTTGAAGTACAGACATGGAAATTGTGGGAATATTCTGCCCAGGGCAGCAGAGCCGCCCAATCATCTTGTCGAGTGTTAACATAAGAGCGCAAGAATTGTTTCAGGGCTCGGTTGGTCCTCTCCGCCTGCCCATTGGCCTGGGGGTGAAATGCCGTGGTGAAATCCAGAGCGATCTGAAACTTGGTACATAAACTTCTCCAGTAACGAGCCGAGAATTGAGGCCCACGATCAGACGTAATGTGCTGGGGTATTCCATGGAGACGAAAAATATGTCAATAATAGAAAAGGAAATATCAGTCTACATGCCGTTTCCCAGTTAAGCTGGTTGTCAATTTTTTGATTTTCAATTTTTCTGTTTTTTATTTTTTATTTTTTATTTTTTATCTTTAGCCGCATCAGCAAGCCTGTCGGCGTGCTTTCTTATGGTATTTCAAACGAAAGCCGCCCGGACTTCTAATCATTTGCGGCAGTCTTTGATAGTCTTGTTGTTGTATTCTTATATCAAGAGTAAAATGTGCTAATGCAACAGAGCTCGATCCTCGTCAGGCGTATTTTGACAAAGTCAGATGTTACTTCAATGTTAGCTCAACAACCGGCCGAAGTTTCGCAGCTTATGCTGCTTCATCAGGAGCTTGGAATATAACGTTCTTTGTCAAAAAGCAAATGTCTCTATTGAAAAATGATATTACATACATAGTGATTTAAATGTTTAAAAATAAGATAAATCAACCACTTATCTGGTATCGGCAACAGCTCAGACCTTCAAACAGGACGACTTCGTCTCATGACATCTTAGAATGAACAGAGACCATTTTGGCCTCAGACGCAGATATTTAAGACAACACTAACCAATCAGGACTACATACGTCAGCACCATGAGTGACATCACTATCAAGTTTGTTCTAAACGGGAACTGAGATAATGTGACGTCAGTATCAAGGTAGCGTTCACAAAAAAACATTGAGTTCAGTTTCAGAATTTAGACCATTCGGATGTAGGGTGTCCAAATAATGGATCCATCGTTGTTCAGCTCGCAAAAGCTGCTTATTGAAATCACCGCCGCGCCAGTGAGGGAATATCTGCTCTAAGACACAGACCTGTAAATCTTCAAAGCTATGTTTTTTGTTAAGACAATGTGATACAATTGGTGCCGTTTCACGTTGTGTAACCAAACTTGAGCGATGCTCAATAATGCGGGTCCGGAGTTGTCTGATCGTTTTGCCAATGTATGTCATCTTGCAGGGGCATTGTATTGTATAAATAACACCTGCAGATCTACATGTGGTATTGTATTTTAATGGGACTGACAATGGTGGATTCTGAAATTCAATAGCAGTGGTCACCAGCATGTTTGCACAGACAGAGCAGGTTCCACAAGTGGTATGTGAACCAGTAGTAGATCGTTGTAAAGGGATAGTCGAATCTGAGTGTACAAGTTGATCCTTAAGATTGGACCCACGTGTGTATGTAAATCTTGGTCGAGACTGGAGTTCACCATGATGTTGCAAAATTTGCCAATTTTGATGAATCAGGTTCTTGAAAATCGGTGCCATTGGTGAAAAAGGTACCACACATGTGAGTATATCATCTTCAGTTTGTCTGTCTTTGGGAAGAAACAACCAGTCTCTGTTGGTATATTTGGCTCTAAGATATGCCCGCCGCACACACCTCTTAGGGTAACCCCTCTGTATAAACCGATCACTCAAGATTTTGGCTTGCTTAATAAAATCTTCTTGAGAAGAGCATAGGCGACGAATTCTGAAAAATTGTCCAACTGGTAAGTTTTCTTTAAGCCGTCTCGGATGGGCACTACTAAAGTGTAAGAACGTGTTGCTGCTAACTGGTTTCCTATATACTGAAGTATTAAAACCACTCGATGTCTTCACAATAGTGATATCCAAAAATGTAATGCTTTCTTCTTGAAAACAAGCTGTAAAGTGTAAACAGTGATTACATGAATTTAACCAAATCAAAAAATCTGCAAATAATTCTCTTGTCCCCCGCCATAGAATAAAGATGTCGTCTATATATCGGCGCCATGTGAAAATATTTTGAAAGAATGGTTGATTTTCAGAGATCCATTTATGTTCAAAGACACCCATGTATAGGTTAGCTAAATCCGGGGCCATGGTGGCACCCATCGCGGTTCCACACACCTGTTGATAAAAATTTTTCTCATAGGCAAAGTAGTTTTTAGTTAAAGCAATTGTTAGCAGAGATTTCAAAAAATGAGACGGTATACGCTGAGGGCGACTTCTAGATTCAAAATGCATCATGGCAATCTCAATCATCTCATCCTGTGGTATAGATGTATAAAGGGACTCGACGTCTAAAGTGACCAAATAAAGGTCACTAGTGTCACACTGAAGATTTTCCAAGAAAGTAATCATATGTTGGGAGTCTCGAATGAAGGAAGGTAAATTTGGTACATGGGGAGATAGAAATGCATCTATAAACTGGGATAGAGGTTCCAGGAGCGAATTCCTACTGGACACAATTGGTCTCCCTGGAGGGTTGTCCACATTTTTGTGAATCTTGGGTAAAAGATAAAACAATGGAACCATCGAGTGTTTTTTTATCAGAAAGTTTTTTCTTTTGTAGTAAGGAAACCAGCATTTTCACCTTCTAATACTAGCTCCTCAATTTCTTGTAAAAGAGCCTGAGTCGGATCCTCTTGCAAGGGATGATAAAATGTTCTGTTAGAAAGCTGGCGACTCACTTCTGATGAGTATTGTGTCCTGTCCATCACAACGATCTTTCCACCTTTGTCCGCTGGTTTGATGATTAGTTCTGAATTGTCCTTCAGTTCTCGTATTGCCCTGAATTCTTCTGTTGTTAAATTACAAAAGTGATTCTTCCGAGTAAATTGAAGACGTAATTGTCTCAATACCAACTGGTGGAACGAGTAAATGATAGGGTCCGGTGGACCTGGTGGAATCCATGCAGAGGGATTTTTCTTAACAGAAATATCGATAGTGACTGGTTGATCAACAAAAAAATGTCTGATATACAGCTTCCTGACAAATTTGTATAATGAGACTTCTAAATCGAAAAGATTTGGTATAGGGGTCGGCACAAAGGTAAGACCTTTATTAAGAATCCTCAGTTGTATGGAGGACATAACACTTTTAGAGAGGTTCAACACTAAGCATTCTTGTTGGTTTGGGATCGAGTTTGTCTGGACATTTGGTCGTTCTTCCAAATTCTGCCTCGGCCGCGGTATGGACGGCGTCCTGGCCGTCCTCCTGACGCTAAAAAACGCGTGTCTTGATTCTGATTCTGGGGACCAGTAGTGTTTCTTAGTCGAGATGTCGATTCTTCATCAGATGAATTATTGTATCTCCATCTTGTTTGACGTCGTGATTGATTTTCTTCTCCAGAGGAACCATCACTATTATTGTCAAAAGTGACCTTCCGTCCATCCGTCTTATCTTTGTTTTTATCCTCAATCATCCATGGGTAGACGTACCCTGTTGTATAATCCTTTGCATCCCGTTCAAGTTTTTGTATTTTGAATGCTTTAATTTCACCTCTTAGTTTGTCGCTCAACTCTTGTATAGTTGACAGCTGATCAGTGTATACAGCAATATCTACTGTCTGTGCCAGAGTTTCTTTAAGAGTGCTAATTTCTTCTTGAATTTGTGTCTCGCATTTCTGTGCTGTTCTGATGATTAAAATCATCAAATCTAGGCTACATTTGTTGAGAATGGCATTCCAATCCTCAACAAATTCAGAATCTTCTCTGTATAGATGGGGGGCTTTTATGACACGAAGCCCTCTCGGAATACGTTGGCAACGGCAATATTCTAATAGTGTGTCAGCATGCAACATGGTGCGAACAGATCGTTGCATTAACTTTAGTAGCAAATCCCATTTATCCTCTTTTGGTTCTATTTCAGTATGAAAATCAGATTGTCTAGTGAGCAAAGCCTGTAGATCAGCGTCTGTGAAACTCAAGGTCTTCAATGGTTCCGTTCCAGCCATGTTCACTAGATTTAACACGACTCAAAAAAGAACAAAAATAATTTCCACCACAACCAAATCAATAATAGAAAAGGAAATATCAGTCTACATGCCGTTTCCCAGTTAAGCTGGTTGTCAATTTTTTGATTTTCAATTTTTCTGTTTTTTATTTTTTATTTTTTATTTTTTATCTTTAGCCGCATCAGCAAGCCTGTCGGCGTGCTTTCTTATGGTATTTCAAACGAAAGCCGCCCGGACTTCTAATCATTTGCGGCAGTCTTTGATAGTCTTGTTGTTGTATTCTTATATCAAGAGTAAAATGTGCTAATGCAACAGAGCTCGATCCTCGTCAGGCGTATTTTGACAAAGTCAGATGTTACTTCAATGTTAGCTCAACAACCGGCCGAAGTTTCGCAGCTTATGCTGCTTCATCAGGAGCTTGGAATATAACGTTCTTTGTCAAAAAGCAAATGTCTCTATTGAAAAATGATATTACATACATAGTGATTTAAATGTTTAAAAATAAGATAAATCAACCACTTATCTGGTATCGGCAACAGCTCAGACCTTCAAACAGGACGACTTCGTCTCATGACATCTTAGAATGAACAGAGACCATTTTGGCCTCAGACGCAGATATTTAAGACAACACTAACCAATCAGGACTACATACGTCAGCACCATGAGTGACATCACTATCAAGTTTGTTCTAAACGGGAACTGAGATAATGTGACGTCAGTATCAAGGTAGCGTTCACAAAAAAACATTGAGTTCAGTTTCAGAATTTAGACCATTCGGATGTAGGGTGTCCAAATAATGGATCCATCGTTGTTCAGCTCGCAAAAGCTGCTTATTGAAATCACCGCCGCGCCAGTGAGGGAATATCTGCTCTAAGACACAGACCTGTAAATCTTCAAAGCTATGTTTTTTGTTAAGACAATGTGATACAATTGGTGCCGTTTCACGTTGTGTAACCAAACTTGAGCGATGCTCAATAATGCGGGTCCGGAGTTGTCTGATCGTTTTGCCAATGTATGTCATCTTGCAGGGGCATTGTATTGTATAAATAACACCTGCAGATCTACATGTGGTATTGTATTTTAATGGGACTGACAATGGTGGATTCTGAAATTCAATAGCAGTGGTCACCAGCATGTTTGCACAGACAGAGCAGGTTCCACAAGTGGTATGTGAACCAGTAGTAGATCGTTGTAAAGGGATAGTCGAATCTGAGTGTACAAGTTGATCCTTAAGATTGGACCCACGTGTGTATGTAAATCTTGGTCGAGACTGGAGTTCACCATGATGTTGCAAAATTTGCCAATTTTGATGAATCAGGTTCTTGAAAATCGGTGCCATTGGTGAAAAAGGTACCACACATGTGAGTATATCATCTTCAGTTTGTCTGTCTTTGGGAAGAAACAACCAGTCTCTGTTGGTATATTTGGCTCTAAGATATGCCCGCCGCACACACCTCTTAGGGTAACCCCTCTGTATAAACCGATCACTCAAGATTTTGGCTTGCTTAATAAAATCTTCTTGAGAAGAGCATAGGCGACGAATTCTGAAAAATTGTCCAACTGGTAAGTTTTCTTTAAGCCGTCTCGGATGGGCACTACTAAAGTGTAAGAACGTGTTGCTGCTAACTGGTTTCCTATATACTGAAGTATTAAAACCACTCGATGTCTTCACAATAGTGATATCCAAAAATGTAATGCTTTCTTCTTGAAAACAAGCTGTAAAGTGTAAACAGTGATTACATGAATTTAACCAAATCAAAAAATCTGCAAATAATTCTCTTGTCCCCCGCCATAGAATAAAGATGTCGTCTATATATCGGCGCCATGTGAAAATATTTTGAAAGAATGGTTGATTTTCAGAGATCCATTTATGTTCAAAGACACCCATGTATAGGTTAGCTAAATCCGGGGCCATGGTGGCACCCATCGCGGTTCCACACACCTGTTGATAAAAATTTTTCTCATAGGCAAAGTAGTTTTTAGTTAAAGCAATTGTTAGCAGAGATTTCAAAAAATGAGACGGTATACGCTGAGGGCGACTTCTAGATTCAAAATGCATCATGGCAATCTCAATCATCTCATCCTGTGGTATAGATGTATAAAGGGACTCGACGTCTAAAGTGACCAAATAAAGGTCACTAGTGTCACACTGAAGATTTTCCAAGAAAGTAATCATATGTTGGGAGTCTCGAATGAAGGAAGGTAAATTTGGTACATGGGGAGATAGAAATGCATCTATAAACTGGGATAGAGGTTCCAGGAGCGAATTCCTACTGGACACAATTGGTCTCCCTGGAGGGTTGTCCACATTTTTGTGAATCTTGGGTAAAAGATAAAACAATGGAACCATCGAGTGTTTTTTTATCAGAAAGTTTTTTTCTTTTGTAGTAAGGAAACCAGCATTTTCACCTTCTAATACTAGCTCCTCAATTTCTTGTAAAAGAGCCTGAGTCGGATCCTCTTGCAAGGGATGATAAAATGTTCTGTTAGAAAGCTGGCGACTCACTTCTGATGAGTATTGTGTCCTGTCCATCACAACGATCTTTCCACCTTTGTCCGCTGGTTTGATGATTAGTTCTGAATTGTCCTTCAGTTCTCGTATTGCCCTGAATTCTTCTGTTGTTAAATTACAAAAGTGATTCTTCCGAGTAAATTGAAGACGTAATTGTCTCAATACCAACTGGTGGAACGAGTAAATGATAGGGTCCGGTGGACCTGGTGGAATCCATGCAGAGGGATTTTTCTTAACAGAAATATCGATAGTGACTGGTTGATCAACAAAAAAATGTCTGATATACAGCTTCCTGACAAATTTGTATAATGAGACTTCTAAATCGAAAAGATTTGGTATAGGGGTCGGCACAAAGGTAAGACCTTTATTAAGAATCCTCAGTTGTATGGAGGACATAACACTTTTAGAGAGGTTCAACACTAAGCATTCTTGTTGGTTTGGGATCGAGTTTGTCTGGACATTTGGTCGTTCTTCCAAATTCTGCCTCGGCCGCGGTATGGACGGCGTCCTGGCCGTCCTCCTGACGCTAAAAAACGCGTGTCTTGATTCTGATTCTGGGGACCAGTAGTGTTTCTTAGTCGAGATGTCGATTCTTCATCAGATGAATTATTGTATCTCCATCTTGTTTGACGTCGTGATTGATTTTCTTCTCCAGAGGAACCATCACTATTATTGTCAAAAGTGACCTTCCGTCCATCCGTCTTATCTTTGTTTTTATCCTCAATCATCCATGGGTAGACGTACCCTGTTGTATAATCCTTTGCATCCCGTTCAAGTTTTTGTATTTTGAATGCTTTAATTTCACCTCTTAGTTTGTCGCTCAACTCTTGTATAGTTGACAGCTGATCAGTGTATACAGCAATATCTACTGTCTGTGCCAGAGTTTCTTTAAGAGTGCTAATTTCTTCTTGAATTTGTGTCTCGCATTTCTGTGCTGTTCTGATGATTAAAATCATCAAATCTAGGCTACATTTGTTGAGAATGGCATTCCAATCCTCAACAAATTCAGAATCTTCTCTGTATAGATGGGGGGCTTTTATGACACGAAGCCCTCTCGGAATACGTTGGCAACGGCAATATTCTAATAGTGTGTCAGCATGCAACATGGTGCGAACAGATCGTTGCATTAACTTTAGTAGCAAATCCCATTTATCCTCTTTTGGTTCTATTTCAGTATGAAAATCAGATTGTCTAGTGAGCAAAGCCTGTAGATCAGCGTCTGTGAAACTCAAGGTCTTCAATGGTTCCGTTCCAGCCATGTTCACTAGATTTAACACGACTCAAAAAAGAACAAAAATAATTTCCACCACAACCAAATCAATAATAGAAAAGGAAATATCAGTCTACATGCCGTTTCCCAGTTAAGCTGGTTGTCAATTTTTTGATTTTCAATTTTTCTGTTTTTTATTTTTTATTTTTTATTTTTTATCTTTAGCCGCATCAGCAAGCCTGTCGGCGTGCTTTCTTATGGTATTTCAAACGAAAGCCGCCCGGACTTCTAATCATTTGCGGCAGTCTTTGATAGTCTTGTTGTTGTATTCTTATATCAAGAGTAAAATGTGCTAATGCAACAGAGCTCGATCCTCGTCAGGCGTATTTTGACAAAGTCAGATGTTACTTCAATGTTAGCTCAACAACCGGCCGAAGTTTCGCAGCTTATGCTGCTTCATCAGGAGCTTGGAATATAACGTTCTTTGTCAAAAAGCAAATGTCTCTATTGAAAAATGATATTACATACATAGTGATTTAAATGTTTAAAAATAAGATAAATCAACCACTTATCTGGTATCGGCAACAGCTCAGACCTTCAAACAGGACGACTTCGTCTCATGACATCTTAGAATGAACAGAGACCATTTTGGCCTCAGACGCAGATATTTAAGACAACACTAACCAATCAGGACTACATACGTCAGCACCATGAGTGACATCACTATCAAGTTTGTTCTAAACGGGAACTGAGATAATGTGACGTCAGTATCAAGGTAGCGTTCACAAAAAAACATTGAGTTCAGTTTCAGAATTTAGACCATTTGGATGTAGGGTGTCCAAATAATGGATCCATCGTTGTTCAGCTCGCAAAAGCTGCTTATTGAAATCACCGCCGCGCCAGTGAGGGAATATCTGCTCTAAGACACAGACCTGTAAATCTTCAAAGCTATGTTTTTTGTTAAGACAATGTGATACAATTGGTGCCGTTTCACGTTGTGTAACCAAACTTGAGCGATGCTCAATAATGCGGGTCCGGAGTTGTCTGATCGTTTTGCCAATGTATGTCATCTTGCAGGGGCATTGTATTGTATAAATAACACCTGCAGATCTACATGTGGTATTGTATTTTAATGGGACTGACAATGGTGGATTCTGAAATTCAATAGCAGTGGTCACCAGCATGTTTGCACAGACAGAGCAGGTTCCACAAGTGGTATGTGAACCAGTAGTAGATCGTTGTAAAGGGATAGTCGAATCTGAGTGTACAAGTTGATCCTTAAGATTGGACCCACGTGTGTATGTAAATCTTGGTCGAGACTGGAGTTCACCATGATGTTGCAAAATTTGCCAATTTTGATGAATCAGGTTCTTGAAAATCGGTGCCATTGGTGAAAAAGGTACCACACATGTGAGTATATCATCTTCAGTTTGTCTGTCTTTGGGAAGAAACAACCAGTCTCTGTTGGTATATTTGGCTCTAAGATATGCCCGCCGCACACACCTCTTAGGGTAACCCCTCTGTATAAACCGATCACTCAAGATTTTGGCTTGCTTAATAAAATCTTCTTGAGAAGAGCATAGGCGACGAATTCTGAAAAATTGTCCAACTGGTAAGTTTTCTTTAAGCCGTCTCGGATGGGCACTACTAAAGTGTAAGAACGTGTTGCTGCTAACTGGTTTCCTATATACTGAAGTATTAAAACCACTCGATGTCTTCACAATAGTGATATCCAAAAATGTAATGCTTTCTTCTTGAAAACAAGCTGTAAAGTGTAAACAGTGATTACATGAATTTAACCAAATCAAAAAATCTGCAAATAATTCTCTTGTCCCCCGCCATAGAATAAAGATGTCGTCTATATATCGGCGCCATGTGAAAATATTTTGAAAGAATGGTTGATTTTCAGAGATCCATTTATGTTCAAAGACACCCATGTATAGGTTAGCTAAATCCGGGGCCATGGTGGCACCCATCGCGGTTCCACACACCTGTTGATAAAAATTTTTCTCATAGGCAAAGTAGTTTTTAGTTAAAGCAATTGTTAGCAGAGATTTCAAAAAATGAGACGGTATACGCTGAGGGCGACTTCTAGATTCAAAATGCATCATGGCAATCTCAATCATCTCATCCTGTGGTATAGATGTATAAAGGGACTCGACGTCTAAAGTGACCAAATAAAGGTCACTAGTGTCACACTGAAGATTTTCCAAGAAAGTAATCATATGTTGGGAGTCTCGAATGAAGGAAGGTAAATTTGGTACATGGGGAGATAGAAATGCATCTATAAACTGGGATAGAGGTTCCAGGAGCGAATTCCTACTGGACACAATTGGTCTCCCTGGAGGGTTGTCCACATTTTTGTGAATCTTGGGTAAAAGATAAAACAATGGAACCATCGAGTGTTTTTTTATCAGAAAGTTTTTTTCTTTTGTAGTAAGGAAACCAGCATTTTCACCTTCTATGGCGGGGGACAAGAGAATTATTTGCAGATTTTTTGATTTGGTTAAATTCATGTAATCACTGTTTACACTTTACAGCTTGTTTTCAAGAAGAAAGCATTACATTTTTGGATATCACTATTGTGAAGACATCGAGTGGTTTTAATACTTCAGTATATAGGAAACCAGTTAGCAGCAACACGTTCTTACACTTTAGTAGTGCCCATCCGAGACGGCTTAAAGAAAACTTACCAGTTGGACAATTTTTCAGAATTCGTCGCCTATGCTCTTCTCAAGAAGATTTTATTAAGCAAGCCAAAATCTTGAGTGATCGGTTTATACAGAGGGGTTACCCTAAGAGGTGTGTGCGGCGGGCATATCTTAGAGCCAAATATACCAACAGAGACTGGTTGTTTCTTCCCAAAGACAGACAAACTGAAGATGATATACTCACATGTGTGGTACCTTTTTCACCAATGGCACCGATTTTCAAGAACCTGATTCATCAAAATTGGCAAATTTTGCAACATCATGGTGAACTCCAGTCTCGACCAAGATTTACATACACACGTGGGTCCAATCTTAAGGATCAACTTGTACACTCAGATTCGACTATCCCTTTACAACGATCTACTACTGGTTCACATACCACTTGTGGAACCTGCTCTGTCTGTGCAAACATGCTGGTGACCACTGCTATTGAATTTCAGAATCCACCATTGTCAGTCCCATTAAAATACAATACCACATGTAGATCTGCAGGTGTTATTTATACAATACAATGCCCCTGCAAGATGACATACATTGGCAAAACGATCAGACAACTCCGGACCCGCATTATTGAGCATCGCTCAAGTTTGGTTACACAACGTGAAACGGCACCAATTGTATCACATTGTCTTAACAAAAAACATAGCTTTGAAGATTTACAGGTCTGTGTCTTAGAGCAGATATTCCCTCACTGGCGCGGCGGTGATTTCAATAAGCAGCTTTTGCGAGCTGAACAACGATGGATCCATTATTTGGACACCCTACATCCGAATGGTCTAAATTCTGAAACTGAACTCAATGTTTTTTTGTGAACGCTACCTTGATACTGACGTCACATTATCTCAGTTCCCGTTTAGAACAAACTTGATAGTGATGTCACTCATGGTGCTGACGTATGTAGTCCTGATTGGTTAGTGTTGTCTTAAATATCTGCGTCTGAGGCCAAAATGGTCTCTGTTCATTCTAAGATGTCATGAGACGAAGTCGTCCTGTTTGAAGGTCTGAGCTGTTGCCGATACCAGATAAGTGGTTGATTTATCTTATTTTTAAACATTTAAATCACTATGTATGTAATATCATTTTTCAATAGAGACATTTGCTTTTTGACAAAGAACGTTATATTCCAAGCTCCTGATGAAGCAGCATAAGCTGCGAAACTTCGGCCGGTTGTTGAGCTAACATTGAAGTAACATCTGACTTTGTCAAAATACGCCTGACGAGGATCGAGCTCTGTTGCATTAGCACATTTTACTCTTGATATAAGAATACAACAACAAGACTATCAAAGACTGCCGCAAATGATTAGAAGTCCGGGCGGCTTTCGTTTGAAATACCATAAGAAAGCACGCCGACAGGCTTGCTGATGCGGCTAAAGATAAAAAATAAAAAATAAAAAATAAAAAACAGAAAAATTGAAAATCAAAAAATTGACAACCAGCTTAACTGGGAAACGGCATGTAGACTGATATTTCCTTTTCTATTATTGATTTGGTTGTGGTGGAAATTATTTTTGTTCTTTTTTGAGTCGTGTTAAATCTAGTGAACATGGCTGGAACGGAACCATTGAAGACCTTGAGTTTCACAGACGCTGATCTACAGGCTTTGCTCACTAGACAATCTGATTTTCATACTGAAATAGAACCAAAAGAGGATAAATGGGATTTGCTACTAAAGTTAATGCAACGATCTGTTCGCACCATGTTGCATGCTGACACACTATTAGAATATTGCCGTTGCCAACGTATTCCGAGAGGGCTTCGTGTCATAAAAGCCCCCCATCTATACAGAGAAGATTCTGAATTTGTTGAGGATTGGAATGCCATTCTCAACAAATGTAGCCTAGATTTGATGATTTTAATCATCAGAACAGCACAGAAATGCGAGACACAAATTCAAGAAGAAATTAGCACTCTTAAAGAAACTCTGGCACAGACAGTAGATATTGCTGTATACACTGATCAGCTGTCAACTATACAAGAGTTGAGCGACAAACTAAGAGGTGAAATTAAAGCATTCAAAATACAAAAACTTGAACGGGATGCAAAGGATTATACAACAGGGTACGTCTACCCATGGATGATTGAGGATAAAAACAAAGATAAGACGGATGGACGGAAGGTCACTTTTGACAATAATAGTGATGGTTCCTCTGGAGAAGAAAATCAATCACGACGTCAAACAAGATGGAGATACAATAATTCATCTGATGAAGAATCGACATCTCGACTAAGAAACACTACTGGTCCCCAGAATCAGAATCAAGACACGCGTTTTTTAGCGTCAGGAGGACGGCCAGGACGCCGTCCATACCGCGGCCGAGGCAGAATTTGGAAGAACGACCAAATGTCCAGACAAACTCGATCCCAAACCAACAAGAATGCTTAGTGTTGAACCTCTCTAAAAGTGTTATGTCCTCCATACAACTGAGGATTCTTAATAAAGGTCTTACCTTTGTGCCGACCCCTATACCAAATCTTTTCGATTTAGAAGTCTCATTATACAAATTTGTCAGGAAGCTGTATATCAGACATTTTTTTGTTGATCAACCAGTCACTATCGATATTTCTGTTAAGAAAAATCCCTCTGCATGGATTCCACCAGGTCCACCGGACCCTATCATTTACTCGTTCCACCAGTTGGTATTGAGACAATTACGTCTTCAATTTACTCGGAAGAATCACTTTTGTAATTTAACAACAGAAGAATTCAGGGCAATACGAGAACTGAAGGACAATTCAGAACTAATCATCAAACCAGCGGACAAAGGTGGAAAGATCGTTGTGATGGACAGGACACAATACTCATCAGAAGTGAGTCGCCAGCTTTCTAACAGAACATTTTATCATCCCTTGCAAGAGGATCCGACTCAGGCTCTTTTACAAGAAATTGAGGAGCTAGTATTAGAAGGTGAAAATGCTGGTTTCCTTACTACAAAAGAAAAAAACTTTCTGATAAAAAAACACTCGATGGTTCCATTGTTTTATCTTTTACCCAAGATTCACAAAAATGTGGACAACCCTCCAGGGAGACCAATTGTGTCCAGTAGGAATTCGCTCCTGGAACCTCTATCCCAGTTTATAGATGCATTTCTATCTCCCCATGTACCAAATTTACCTTCCTTCATTCGAGACTCCCAACATATGATTACTTTCTTGGAAAATCTTCAGTGTGACACTAGTGACCTTTATTTGGTCACTTTAGACGTCGAGTCCCTTTATACATCTATACCACAGGATGAGATGATTGAGATTGCCATGATGCATTTTGAATCTAGAAGTCGCCCTCAGCGTATACCGTCTCATTTTTTGAAATCTCTGCTAACAATTGCTTTAACTAAAAACTACTTTGCCTATGAGAAAAATTTTTATCAACAGGTGTGTGGAACCGCGATGGGTGCCACCATGGCCCCGGATTTAGCTAACCTATACATGGGTGTCTTTGAACATAAATGGATCTCTGAAAATCAACCATTCTTTCAAAATATTTTCACATGGCGCCGATATATAGACGACATCTTTATTCTATGGCGGGGGACAAGAGAATTATTTGCAGATTTTTTGATTTGGTTAAATTCATGTAATCACTGTTTACACTTTACAGCTTGTTTTCAAGAAGAAAGCATTACATTTTTGGATATCACTATTGTGAAGACATCGAGTGGTTTTAATACTTCAGTATATAGGAAACCAGTTAGCAGCAACACGTTCTTACACTTTAGTAGTGCCCATCCGAGACGGCTTAAAGAAAACTTACCAGTTGGACAATTTTTCAGAATTCGTCGCCTATGCTCTTCTCAAGAAGATTTTATTAAGCAAGCCAAAATCTTGAGTGATCGGTTTATACAGAGGGGTTACCCTAAGAGGTGTGTGCGGCGGGCATATCTTAGAGCCAAATATACCAACAGAGACTGGTTGTTTCTTCCCAAAGACAGACAAACTGAAGATGATATACTCACATGTGTGGTACCTTTTTCACCAATGGCACCGATTTTCAAGAACCTGATTCATCAAAATTGGCAAATTTTGCAACATCATAGTGAACTCCAGTCTCGACCAAGATTTACATACACACGTGGGTCCAATCTTAAGGATCAACTTGTACACTCAGATTCGACTATCCCTTTACAACGATCTACTACTGGTTCACATACCACTTGTGGAACCTGCTCTGTCTGTGCAAACATGCTGGTGACCACTGCTATTGAATTTCAGAATCCACCATTGTCAGTCCCATTAAAATACAATACCACATGTAGATCTGCAGGTGTTATTTATACAATACAATGCCCCTGCAAGATGACATACATTGGCAAAACGATCAGACAACTCCGGACCCGCATTATTGAGCATCGCTCAAGTTTGGTTACACAACGTGAAACGGCACCAATTGTATCACATTGTCTTAACAAAAAACATAGCTTTGAAGATTTACAGGTCTGTGTCTTAGAGCAGATATTCCCTCACTGGCGCGGCGGTGATTTCAATAAGCAGCTTTTGCGAGCTGAACAACGATGGATCCATTATTTGGACACCCTACATCCGAATGGTCTAAATTCTGAAACTGAACTCAATGTTTTTTTGTGAACGCTACCTTGATACTGACGTCACATTATCTCAGTTCCCGTTTAGAACAAACTTGATAGTGATGTCACTCATGGTGCTGACGTATGTAGTCCTGATTGGTTAGTGTTGTCTTAAATATCTGCGTCTGAGGCCAAAATGGTCTCTGTTCATTCTAAGATGTCATGAGACGAAGTCGTCCTGTTTGAAGGTCTGAGCTGTTGCCGATACCAGATAAGTGGTTGATTTATCTTATTTTTAAACATTTAAATCACTATGTATGTAATATCATTTTTCAATAGAGACATTTGCTTTTTGACAAAGAACGTTATATTCCAAGCTCCTGATGAAGCAGCATAAGCTGCGAAACTTCGGCCGGTTGTTGAGCTAACATTGAAGTAACATCTGACTTTGTCAAAATACGCCTGACGAGGATCGAGCTCTGTTGCATTAGCACATTTTACTCTTGATATAAGAATACAACAACAAGACTATCAAAGACTGCCGCAAATGATTAGAAGTCCGGGCGGCTTTCGTTTGAAATACCATAAGAAAGCACGCCGACAGGCTTGCTGATGCGGCTAAAGATAAAAAATAAAAAATAAAAAATAAAAAACAGAAAAATTGAAAATCAAAAAATTGACAACCAGCTTAACTGGGAAACGGCATGTAGACTGATATTTCCTTTTCTATTATTGATTTGGTTGTGGTGGAAATTATTTTTGTTCTTTTTTGAGTCGTGTTAAATCTAGTGAACATGGCTGGAACGGAACCATTGAAGACCTTGAGTTTCACAGACGCTGATCTACAGGCTTTGCTCACTAGACAATCTGATTTTCATACTGAAATAGAACCAAAAGAGGATAAATGGGATTTGCTACTAAAGTTAATGCAACGATCTGTTCGCACCATGTTGCATGCTGACACACTATTAGAATATTGCCGTTGCCAACGTATTCCGAGAGGGCTTCGTGTCATAAAAGCCCCCCATCTATACAGAGAAGATTCTGAATTTGTTGAGGATTGGAATGCCATTCTCAACAAATGTAGCCTAGATTTGATGATTTTAATCATCAGAACAGCACAGAAATGCGAGACACAAATTCAAGAAGAAATTAGCACTCTTAAAGAAACTCTGGCACAGACAGTAGATATTGCTGTATACACTGATCAGCTGTCAACTATACAAGAGTTGAGCGACAAACTAAGAGGTGAAATTAAAGCATTCAAAATACAAAAACTTGAACGGGATGCAAAGGATTATACAACAGGGTACGTCTACCCATGGATGATTGAGGATAAAAACAAAGATAAGACGGATGGACGGAAGGTCACTTTTGACAATAATAGTGATGGTTCCTCTGGAGAAGAAAATCAATCACGACGTCAAACAAGATGGAGATACAATAATTCATCTGATGAAGAATCGACATCTCGACTAAGAAACACTACTGGTCCCCAGAATCAGAATCAAGACACGCGTTTTTTAGCGTCAGGAGGACGGCCAGGACGCCGTCCATACCGCGGGCCGAGGCAGAATTTGGAAGAACGACCAAATGTCCAGACAAACTCGATCCCAAACCAACAAGAATGCTTAGTGTTGAACCTCTCTAAAAGTGTTATGTCCTCCATACAACTGAGGATTCTTAATAAAGGTCTTACCTTTGTGCCGACCCCTATACCAAATCTTTTCGATTTAGAAGTCTCATTATACAAATTTGTCAGGAAGCTGTATATCAGACATTTTTTTGTTGATCAACCAGTCACTATCGATATTTCTGTTAAGAAAAATCCCTCTGCATGGATTCCACCAGGTCCACCGGACCCTATCATTTACTCGTTCCACCAGTTGGTATTGAGACAATTACGTCTTCAATTTACTCGGAAGAATCACTTTTGTAATTTAACAACAGAAGAATTCAGGGCAATACGAGAACTGAAGGACAATTCAGAACTAATCATCAAACCAGCGGACAAAGGTGGAAAGATCGTTGTGATGGACAGGACACAATACTCATCAGAAGTGAGTCGCCAGCTTTCTAACAGAACATTTTATCATCCCTTGCAAGAGGATCCGACTCAGGCTCTTTTACAAGAAATTGAGGAGCTAGTATTAGAAGGTGAAAATGCTGGTTTCCTTACTACAAAAGAAAAAAACTTTCTGATAAAAAAACACTCGATGGTTCCATTGTTTTATCTTTTACCCAAGATTCACAAAAATGTGGACAACCCTCCAGGGAGACCAATTGTGTCCAGTAGGAATTCGCTCCTGGAACCTCTATCCCAGTTTATAGATGCATTTCTATCTCCCCATGTACCAAATTTACCTTCCTTCATTCGAGACTCCCAACATATGATTACTTTCTTGGAAAATCTTCAGTGTGACACTAGTGACCTTTATTTGGTCACTTTAGACGTCGAGTCCCTTTATACATCTATACCACAGGATGAGATGATTGAGATTGCCATGATGCATTTTGAATCTAGAAGTCGCCCTCAGCGTATACCGTCTCATTTTTTGAAATCTCTGCTAACAATTGCTTTAACTAAAAACTACTTTGCCTATGAGAAAAATTTTTATCAACAGGTGTGTGGAACCGCGATGGGTGCCACCATGGCCCCGGATTTAGCTAACCTATACATGGGTGTCTTTGAACATAAATGGATCTCTGAAAATCAACCATTCTTTCAAAATATTTTCACATGGCGCCGATATATAGACGACATCTTTATTCTATGGCGGGGGACAAGAGAATTATTTGCAGATTTTTTGATTTGGTTAAATTCATGTAATCACTGTTTACACTTTACAGCTTGTTTTCAAGAAGAAAGCATTACATTTTTGGATATCACTATTGTGAAGACATCGAGTGGTTTTAATACTTCAGTATATAGGAAACCAGTTAGCAGCAACACGTTCTTACACTTTAGTAGTGCCCATCCGAGACGGCTTAAAGAAAACTTACCAGTTGGACAATTTTTCAGAATTCGTCGCCTATGCTCTTCTCAAGAAGATTTTATTAAGCAAGCCAAAATCTTGAGTGATCGGTTTATACAGAGGGGTTACCCTAAGAGGTGTGTGCGGCGGGCATATCTTAGAGCCAAATATACCAACAGAGACTGGTTGTTTCTTCCCAAAGACAGACAAACTGAAGATGATATACTCACATGTGTGGTACCTTTTTCACCAATGGCACCGATTTTCAAGAACCTGATTCATCAAAATTGGCAAATTTTGCAACATCATGGTGAACTCCAGTCTCGACCAAGATTTACATACACACGTGGGTCCAATCTTAAGGATCAACTTGTACACTCAGATTCGACTATCCCTTTACAACGATCTACTACTGGTTCACATACCACTTGTGGAACCTGCTCTGTCTGTGCAAACATGCTGGTGACCACTGCTATTGAATTTCAGAATCCACCATTGTCAGTCCCATTAAAATACAATACCACATGTAGATCTGCAGGTGTTATTTATACAATACAATGCCCCTGCAAGATGACATACATTGGCAAAACGATCAGACAACTCCGGACCCGCATTATTGAGCATCGCTCAAGTTTGGTTACACAACGTGAAACGGCACCAATTGTATCACATTGTCTTAACAAAAAACATAGCTTTGAAGATTTACAGGTCTGTGTCTTAGAGCAGATATTCCCTCACTGGCGCGGCGGTGATTTCAATAAGCAGCTTTTGCGAGCTGAACAACGATGGATCCATTATTTGGACACCCTACATCCGAATGGTCTAAATTCTGAAACTGAACTCAATGTTTTTTTGTGAACGCTACCTTGATACTGACGTCACATTATCTCAGTTCCCGTTTAGAACAAACTTGATAGTGATGTCACTCATGGTGCTGACGTATGTAGTCCTGATTGGTTAGTGTTGTCTTAAATATCTGCGTCTGAGGCCAAAATGGTCTCTGTTCATTCTAAGATGTCATGAGACGAAGTCGTCCTGTTTGAAGGTCTGAGCTGTTGCCGATACCAGATAAGTGGTTGATTTATCTTATTTTTAAACATTTAAATCACTATGTATGTAATATCATTTTTCAATAGAGACATTTGCTTTTTGACAAAGAACGTTATATTCCAAGCTCCTGATGAAGCAGCATAAGCTGCGAAACTTCGGCCGGTTGTTGAGCTAACATTGAAGTAACATCTGACTTTGTCAAAATACGCCTGACGAGGATCGAGCTCTGTTGCATTAGCACATTTTACTCTTGATATAAGAATACAACAACAAGACTATCAAAGACTGCCGCAAATGATTAGAAGTCCGGGCGGCTTTCGTTTGAAATACCATAAGAAAGCACGCCGACAGGCTTGCTGATGCGGCTAAAGATAAAAAATAAAAAATAAAAAATAAAAAACAGAAAAATTGAAAATCAAAAAATTGACAACCAGCTTAACTGGGAAACGGCATGTAGACTGATATTTCCTTTTCTATTATTGATTTGGTTGTGGTGGAAATTATTTTTGTTCTTTTTTGAGTCGACGAAAAATATGTGCCATAAACAGTTGTGCAAGTTGAGGAGCAGAGGGAAGGGCGGGCAATGGTGTAAAGTGAGCCATTTTCGAGAATCTGTCGACTACCACCCATATTACCGTATGACCTTCGGAAACTGGAAGGTCGACAATAAAGTCAGTGGAGATGTGAGTCCATGGCCTCGTGGGTATAGGAAGTGGTTGCAACTGACCCCAGGGTTTCCCTGTAGGATTCTTGTGTTGCGCACAAACAGGGCAGGAGTCAACATATGCTTGAATGTCCTTGCGCATCCCTGGCCACCAATAGTGTTGTTGAAGCAAATCTTGTGTACGTTTACGTCCCTGATGCCCGGCTAGTTGAGAGTCATGTCCCCATTTTAAAACTTTGTTACGGAGCCTCTTGGGTACTACAGTCTTACCGTGAAGGTTGCGGAAAGAAGGACACGGGCTGGGTCAATGATGTACTGTAAAGGTTCTTCTATATCCTCAGAAATGAAAGAACGCGACAATGCATCGGCCTTGATGTTCTTACTTGCAGGTCGGTATCGTAATTCAAAGTTGAAACGTGTAAAAAACAATGCCCAGCGGGCTTGACGCGGGTTCAGGTGTTGTGCTTGTTGTAAATATGTCAGGTTCTTATGGTCCGTAAAGACTGTGATCCGGTGTTGGGCTTCCTCAAGCCACTGGCGCCACTCTTCAAATGCAAGCTTGATGGCTAACAGCTCTTTGTCTCCGATGGAATAGTTGCATTCCGCCGGAGAAAATTTTTTGGAAAAATAAGAACAAGGATGGAATTTCCCGCCAGCATCGTTTTGACTCAGGACTACTCTGACCCCCTCGGTAGAAGCGTCTACCTCCACCGTGAATGGACGTCTGGGATCCGGGTGGCAGAGGCAGGGATGTCGCAGGAAAGCGTCCTTAAGAGTTTGAAATGCTATAGTTGCTTCAGTTGGCAATTTTTGGCGTTAGCCCCTTTACGAGTAAGTGCAGATAATGGTGCGGTCAATTTGGAAAAATTCTTGATGAACTGACGATAATAATTGGCAAACCCCAGAAAATGTTGGAGTGCACGTAGCCCATTTGGTTGAGGCCATTCTTTTATACTTTTGACTTTGGTTGGATCCATTTCGAACCCTTGTTTGGAAACAATATATCCTAAAAATGGTAAGGATTCTGCTTCAAAGATGCATTTCTCCAATTTAGCATATAATTGATGTTCTCTTAGACGTTGTAGAACTTGACTCACATGTTGATGATGCGACTGTAGATCCCTGGAAAAAATCAGAATATCATTGAGATAAACTATCACACAGATATATAATAAATCTCGAAAAATCTCATTGATAAAGTTTTGAAAAACTGCAGGGGCGTTAGTTAAACCGAAGGGCATAACCAAATATTCATAGTGTCCATCCCTGGTGTTGAATGCTGTTTTCCACTCGTCTCCCTCCTTGATCTGGACAAGATTATATGCCCCCCGTAGGTCCAATTTGGAGAAAATTTGAGCTCCCTGCAAACGATCAAATAGTCCAGCAATGAGGGGTAGGGGATACCGGTCCTTAATGGTGATAGCGTTGAGACCCCGAAAGTCGATGCAGGGTCGTAAAGTCCCATCTTTCTTTTCCACAAAAAAAAATCCTGCCCCCGCAGGGGAGGTGGAGGGACGGATAAACCCCTTCTGCAGATTGTCCTGAATGTAATTGGACATCGCCCGTGACTCCATAACTGATAAAGGGTAAACTCTACCACGTGGTGGAGTGGATCCTGGTACCAATTGAATAGAGCAGTCGAATTCCCGATGTGGAGGTAAAGTATCTGCGGCTTTTTTGGAAAAGACATCAGAGAATTGTGCGTATTGTGGGGGTACTTTCCGTAGTACTGAAGTACAGATGAAACTAGGGTCAGATGTTGGTCATTGTATACAAGTCCCATGGCATCCAGATCCCCATTGAATAAGTCTTAATGATGTCCAGTCGAATTGTGGGTTGTGGCGTTGAAGCCAGGGGATCCCCAGAACCACTGGGTGGATGGCCTTGCTGAGGACGAAGAAGGTGATTAGTTCCGTATGGTCTGGTGAAATATGGCAGCTTATCGGTTCAGTGTGATGCGTTATCCTCCCAGGTAGTGGTTCCCCGTGGATGGAGGAGATGATCAACAGTGTGGAGCAAGACTGAGTGGGAATCTGGAGCTGGTCCACAAGTTCTTGTAAAATGAAATCTCCCCCCGCACCAGAGTCTATCAAAGCCAACGTGTTAAATTCATGTCCACCAATATTTAGAGTGACTTGAACCGTGAGTGGGGGAGATGGGGAGACGAGACCTAGAGTGACTCCCCCTGAGCACCCTAGGTTTTGGAGTTTCCCGGACGAATAGGGCATGAGGCAATACGATGACCGGATCCCCCACAATACAGACACAGGCCTGCTTTCCGACGTCTCAGACGCTCCTCAGGTGTTAAGGGACCTCGACCTAATTGCATGGGTTCGGCCCCTGGACCCTCCGGAACAGGGGTTTCTCGTGATGCAGTAGGTAAGAAAGATGGAACATAAGGAGTGGTCAGGCGTCTCCGTGATCCTAGCGTCTCCCGGGCTCTTTCCTGCAATCGCCGATCAATCCGGGTTGCTGTTTCGATTACCGCATTCAAGGAGGATGGAAGTTCACGAGCGGCTAGCTCGTCTTTGATTCTGGCAGATAATCCTTCCAAATAAATTGATCGAAGAACCGGTTCCTCCCAATGGAGTTCCATCGCCAGAGTCCGGAATTCGATATTGTAATCGGTGATGGATCGTCCTCCTTGTCGAAGATGTAACAGATCCGTACTGGCCGCAGCCGGCTTCCCAGGTTCCTCGAACGCAGTCCGAAACAGTTCCAGAAATCATGGTAGGTCCTGTAATACGGGGTCCGAGCACTGCCAGAGTGGAGAGGCCCTAGTCAAGGCTTTTCCTTCAAGTAACGAGAGAATATAGGTAGTCTTTGTTATATCATTCGGAAACAGAGTTTGTTGAAGGCGAAAATGAATGCTACACTGATCCACAAATCCTAGGCATAGGCGAGGATCCCCGCCATATCGAGGTGGCGTGGGTAAAGGAAGGACCGGTGGATGGTAGCTTTGAATAGCCGGCGGAGCTGGTACTGGTGGAGGAATGGAAGCTGGAGGACTAGCATGAGTAGCGACCACGGTGTCAAGCCGGGCGTTGAGTCGTTCTATAGAGGCTGCCATGGATTCTAACATACTCTGTTGTTCCATGATTCTCTGGGCCAACCCAGGAACTGCTCTTAGGGTAAAAGCCTCAGCCGGGTCCATGGCCCTGGCTTACTGTTATGACCTGGATGGTGGACCCTTGGTCCGGCGAGGAGGTGAAGTCCTCTCGTCGGTGGGCGAGGCTAAACTGTAGGTTGCTGGAGGTATTTGATGATAATCTGGATGCAGGCGCCTCCTGCGGGTCGTTTAATCCAGATAGCTGGCACCTCCAGCAGGTCGTGAATGCAGAAGCTGGCACCTCCAGCAGGTCGTGAAAGCAGAAGCTGAAACAGAGATAGTCCGGAAAGCCAGAAACAGAGTATACCACCACCAGGCTAGGGATCAAGAGCCAGCATCCTCCGCAACCAGTCCAGGGGTCAGGAACCAGAAGAATCTGCAGCCAGTCCAAGGGTCGAGTACCAGAAGAATCCGCAGCCAGTCCAGGGGTCGAGCGCCAGAAGAAACCAAAGCCAGTCCGGGGGTTGAGAGCCAGAATAATCCAAAGTCGGTCCGAAGGTCAGGAGCCAAGCAAAATCCAAAGCCAGTCAAGGGATCACGAACAGGGAATCAGAACAGGAACCAAAACACAGACACACCACCTGAGCCAAAGCCAGGGCAAGGTCTGAAGGCTCAGACGCCTTAAATAGTGGATAGACGCTGCAGGAAGGAACCCCCTATTTCCTGTAGGGGTTCCTTTAAGGCTGGGCTCTTGCCGCCCGTGCGGCCTTACAGATCTTCAGGGGGCGTGGCCTCGGCTGCTCCGCGGAGACGACACGGCCATCTTGCAGGGCAGGAGCCCTGCTGCCGACGCTGCTGTCGATGCCGGCCCTCACGTCCTGCGCCCGGCCCTGCCATGCGGGTAAGTGGGTGGTTCCCGGTCGCGGTAAGCCACGACCGGTGCTCATAACAATTATTGCACCTCCTTATGAAGTACTTATTTTGAAATCTCAGCAAGTGTTTATATGTCTAGTGTACTTAGGGTTGCCAACTTCTCCAGATTTTTTCGGACAGGTTGATCCAGTCCTGGTTTTACCCCGTTGCATGCTGGGACTTATTCTAATTTACCTATTGCATTCCCTAAGAAAATCAAGACTATAAGTACCTGCTTGCAGGGGAGTAAAACCAGGACTGGATCAACCTGTCCTCAAAATTTGGAGCTGGTTGACAACCCTAAGTATACTGCCGCCTCCCCGGTTTGTTATGTTACAACATGTCTCCTTTAATCAAACTAATTGCTAATAGTGATTTAAATGTAGCATCCACCATTGTTTCAGGTGATTTTAAGATTTGATCTCTGTTACCCTGAAACTACTTCCTTGAAACAAACTTCTCTTACTATAGCTCAACCAAATAAAAGGAGAACAAATTGGCCTAAAGCAATTAAAAAGTATGCTCCCCCTTACATAGAAACATAGAAATGACAACAGTTCTAAATGTCCATCAGATTTTATAATCATTAGTCTTGAAATATCCAATGCAATTCCTATATCTCTCTCTGTATATTTTTTTAGAACATTTTTTTATGCACTTAAAATCTTTTAGAAATCTTATAAGACTTCACTTATCTTTGTGCCTGATATTCCGGAACAGCAGTGTGTTGTGCACATCAATGTGCCAGCATATTTGATTGTCTATAGTCCTTTTACTCACTTCTAGCCAGACATTGCAATGTTTCGGAAGAGAAACTTCCTTCTTCAAGGGTCGGTCAACTTAATTAAGCACTATTTTCTCAAAATCCTGGGTTTTGTTCAACAGACTATATAAATGATGCTGTGGATGTCAATGCTGTCCATTCAAACTTGCCAATGAAACAGTTCAGAACTGTTTCATCATTATTTATATACAGAGTCTGTTAAACAAAACCCTGGATTTTGAGATTAACTTTACTGCTAATCCTAATGAGGAGCAAGTCAGTAGATCTCAAGTTTTAGGGCCTATAGGACAGGGTGACGGGTCTGGGTGAACTAGACAGAGTGCAGGATGAAGAACTAGAGGGGCCTGAAAGACCACAATATTAACTGGACAAACTGGTGGACCAATTGGAAAACTGGGAATGTGCCTTGCGCAAGCATGTTTTAAAATCCACTTATATATGCACATAAAAGCCAACAAAGTCCTATGGAAGACACATGCACTAGCTTTGCTCGAGAAACCTCTTAAAATTTGGAGCACACTTATGTGCGTTTGGTGTATTTTAAAACATATGCACACAAGTGCACGCATGATTTAAAATTCCATTGTATCTTTGCTCGCAAGCAGATGCGTGCTTATATGGTTGCATGTGTACTTGTTTTAAAATTACTGTCTAAGAACACTTCACCATTACAGAACTCTGCAGCTTGAACATTGACTGGTAATTTGAGATATGATCACATCACTTCCATCTTCTCTATGCTTCACTGGTTATCTATCCATTTTAGAATGCAATATAAAGTGTTAATTATCCACAAAATCATCTTCAGAAAGGATGCCCTGTGGTTAGGTGCAGCTCTCCATGTCTATACTGATCAAAGAACTCTCAGATCAGCATATTAAAGGTTTGCTTGTTATTCCCATATTATACCAGGCTCCTTTGAACAAAGTATGAGAATGTGTAATCTCAGATGCTGGTCCCATACTATGGAACTCATTATCTGAGAACCTCTGGATTAAAGCCAATACCAAGGAATTTAAAAAAAAATTTAAAACATGGCTTTTCAAACAGGCATTTTCAAATTGACTGCGAGAGCAACTGAACAATTCATACGAATGCTGTTATTCTGAGCAGTGTGTTTATACATATCAAGCAGGCCATGCTAACAGTCTGTTATGTTTTCTTTGTGATTGTAGTACATGCTAATGTATGTCTCTTATGATTATGTTTGTTTTAATATTGTGACTCACCTCAACCTTTGGAGTGGCAGATGATAAATGCTTTTAAATAAATAAAATAAAATAAATACAACTATTACATAAAATAGGAATTTACCCAAAATGTATTAAAAAAGCTCCCCACCTAAAGTTGTTAAGCTGTGAGGCTCAACAGAAACATCTAACTCCCATCTAAGATTTATATAACCTGAAGTTTAGCTGTTTCAGCAGTCTGACCTAATTGAAGTCTTTAGCAAGGAATGCCTCTGAGCTACCAGGGACCTTCTGAAATGTCTTGTTCTCTCTGAACTTTCTATTGTCTGTTACAATATTCTTATTTATTTGAACCAATTTATATTATCCCAAACTGAAAATCTTGGTTTCAACTTTTGTAATGATGGTTTGTAGTTGTTGTAGATTATCATCATTGATATCTAGCTCATAAGTTGATGATAACTGGTGCTAGACCTCGTTCATTGATTAGCCAGTTCATAGACATCTGATTAATTGACCTTCCAGATATCTTATTGAGTATGACTGAGGCTTATGAAAATCATAGGGACACTGCAATGTCAGCAAGTCATTATCAGTTGATTACAGTTCATTTCAAATCTGATTAGATATCAAGGCTGTCAATGCCATACTTAATAATGGCCTGTTTAACAAAAGCCCATAGTACTTTCCTGAGTTTTATATCTTCAGTTACTTGTTTATACATCTTCCTATGCTTTGCGTGCTACAATTTTTTCACATTTCTACTGCTGACAATAAGCACAAGTATTGATGTTGAAGCATTTGCAATACTAGTGTGTTTTCAAGCACAAGTACACTTTTCTTACTAAGTTCACAGTGGGCCAGATTTTAAAAGGATTACACGCATAAAGCCCCGGGATGCACCTAAGTCCCGGGGCTTTCTTGGGGTGGGCGTGTCGGGGGGCGTGATGCGGTCGGCGCATCATCGGGGGCGTTTCGGGGGCATGACACAGTCGGCGCATCATCCGGGGGCAGTGCCATGGGCGTGGTTTCGGCCCTGGGGCATTCCGGGGGCATGGCCGTGGCCTCCGGACCAGCCCCCAGACCGGAACATGGCGCGCGGCAACCGGCCTAGTGCGCGCAAAGTTACGCCTGCCTCGAGCAGGCGTAACTTGTGCAACAGAGGTGGGGGGGGGGGGGGTTAGGTAGCAGAAGGGAGGGGAAGGTGGGGGGAGGCGGAAGTAAAGTTCCCTCCGAGGCCGCTCTAATTTCGGAGCGGCCTTGGAGGGAACGGGCAGCATGCATAGGGCTCGGTGCACGTGAGTTGCACAAATGTGCACCTCCTTGTGCATGCCAACCCTGGATTTTATAAGATACATGCGGCTATGTGCGTATCCTATAAAATCCGGCATACTTTTGTTCACGCCTGGTGCACGAACAAAAGTACACGCACGTGCTGTGTTTTAGAATGTACCTCAGCGTATGAAAAAATCAAGAGTCAACACCTTAATATTTTCAAAAGCAGTGCACTCGTGGAGATATTAACAGATGTGCTTGACAAGTATACACCGTATGCAATACATCTTTTCTAACTGACTGGAATCATTCTACCTAAAGATCTTTCATACAGTAGCCCCTGAGGCAGCTCTTTGGAGAGCGAAACTAGGCCAGAGTCGGGCAAGATTTAATAAAAGTCCTTTTTATACTGATCCTTCTTCTTTTTTATCACTATATGCTGAATTCTGGTACAGGTCCCATGTCCTTGTGTGTCTCATACTGGCAAGTCACACCCTTCTATAATATACTTTTTTGTGTGATATCTGGAGCAGTTAAACTCAGACCTATGTTACTGACCCATTCCACCCCTTCCCTTCAATTTCCTTCATTTGCTTCTAACTTCTGAGCTAGGAAATACCTTTTTGTATCTCCTTATATTACAGGATACATCTGTAAGTGCAGAAGTTAATTGCATACCTATATGAAATGGATTCAGTATTTAAACTTAGAAAGGCAAAATGTAATAGAAACAAAAAACATATATATTACAAAGGATCCCTTACAGGTATATCTTTACATTTGAGCATGGTATGATAGAGGAGATTGAGTTGGAATTTCATGATGATGCCTTCCAAACTGAGGATATGAGAGTATAAGGTAGCAATCGATGTTATTTATTTATTTATTTATTGACAGGATCTTATATATGCCCATATTGGGGTGCTGTGCTGGGTGATTTAAGGTATCATAACAAAAAGCAAGCAGTACTAAAAAACAAAAACAGCAATGACTTCCGACATGCCTTGGTAGGGTACAACATACTTTAATTTGCAGCCAGAACTGGGACAGATCAGTAATGAATTCCATGATGCCTATAAGCAATCCTGACATCCAAGGCACTGAGTATGTGCTAAAGGCACTGAAGCAGAGATAAAAACACTGCTAAGCCTAATGAGAGGGATAGAGAAGTACATGGAAAAATATTTAGGTTTGGTTTGTTATTTCAGTTCATTTGCCTCCTTGATTAATTTCATTCAGTTCAAACAACATTTTGTATATCATTTGTTTATCAAGATATTCCTGGATTCATAGCCTTCCAGAACTTGCTAAGTAAACTTTTACTGATTGTTATATATATATATATATATATATTGAAGTAGTGTTTAATTATAAAATTGTGTGCCTTAGTTTTTAGGAGGGGGAAGACGTTCCTAACTGAAACCTAAAAGGGTGCAATCTAGCCTGTTTTTCTGCAGCTGAGATAATAAAAAAACTGTTACTTCTAGCAACTGTCATATTGCTTGTAAAAATTGGTTTTCTTATTCTACCTATTAATCTTTACTGGCTTAAACTAATACTTTTAGTTTTTATTTCAAATACCAATTAAAAAAAAATCTTTCCTATAGAATAAATTTTACCTTACCTTATCTATATTATTTTAAGGAATTAGTGATAATTAAATAAAATGTCCTTCATTCAATGCAACAATAGTGGGGCTTATGTCCAAATACCTATCATTTGGAGAATCAAAGGCTGTCCCTTTTGCCTTCAGCTGTCTGCAATTAAAATGGAGCTGATTCATCTAAGGGAGGAATTGTCCAGGTTTCAATTAGCCTCTCCTTCTTTGAACCATCCAGCATCTCTTTGCCATCTTCCACAGAGGTTACAGAAAAAAACCAGGAAAAAAAATGTTTTATAGTGTGATTATGGTAGAACAAGTCATGTGACAAACAGACATCCACCTTCCCCAACTTTACAGTATCCTGGGCATCAACCCTCACGCCCACAGAAATGTTGGACATCCAGGATTCAAAAACCCAGGAGCAATTGGATAACAGTGGACTCTGGCAGAATAAGGCCTGTGATGAAGAGACACTCACTCTCTCCACTATTACCCCTGCAAAATGCTTTTTCTACATTGGAGAAACCTCAGCAATAATTTTGAAGTGATTTCTAAAAGTGAAGTCACCCAATGCACTCAGAGACCCTTCAACAAAACCTAGTATGCAGAAAATCGTTTTGGATGCATTGGAGACTGGGATCATGTATGGAGCAGTAAAAGGCTTTATGGAAAAGATAGCCTACATTTGTCTGTAGCAGAAAGGAGGATGCTAAGTGAGAAATTCAGATCATATATTATCAGACATTTAAACTAAAGAATGAGGGTGGCAGGAAATGGCCAATGAAACTGACATGTCACTCCCAAGCAATACAGGAAGTGGGAGGAGAAAATAACAAAATAAGTCAGCTCAAAAAGGCAGAAAAGGTATTTAGGAAGTGCAACAAATCAAGAGAGAAAAAGTGGAAAGCAATGACTACAAATGCTTATAGTTTGGGCAATAAACTCCCAGACCTTCAAGCCCTAATGGTGGAGGCAGACTTGGACATTGTTGGGGGTCACAGAAACATGGTTCATGGATTCTCATGATTGGAATATGGTAATAAACATAGAAACATAGAAATGACGGCAGAAGAAGACCAAATGGCCCATCCAGTCTGCCCAGCAAGCTTCACACATTTTTTCTCTCATACTTATCTGTTTCTCTTAGCTCTTGGTTCTATTTACCTTCCACCCCCACCTTTAGGGGCGGATTTTCAGAGCCCTGCTCGCCTAAATCCGCCCAAAACCGGGAGGATTTAGGTGAGCAGGGCCCTGCGCGCCGGTGAGCCTATTTTACATAGGCCTACCGGCGCGCGCAGAGCCCCGGGACTCGCGTAAGTCCTGGGGTTCTCCGAGGGGGGCGTGTCGGGGGCGTTTCGGGGGCGGGCCCGGTCGTCGCGGCGTTTCGGGGGCGTGTCGGCAGCGTTTTGGGGGCGGGTACGGGGGCGTGGCTACGGCCCGGGGTGGTCCGGGGGCATGGCCGCGCCCTCCGTACCCGCCCCCAGGTCGCGGCCCGGCGTGCAGGAGGCCCGCTCGCGCGCGGGGATTTACTTCTCCCTCCGGGAGGCGTAAATCCCCGAGAAAGGTAAGGGGGGGTGTAGACAGGGCCGGGCGGGTGGGTTAGGTAGAGGAAGGGATGGGAAGGTGAGGGGAGGGCGTTAGAGGATTCCCTCCAAGGCCGCTCCGATTTCGGAGCGGCCTTGGAGGGAACGGGGGTAGGCTGCGCGGCTCGGCGCGCGCCGGCTATACAAAATCGATAGCCTTGCGCGCGCCGATCCAGGTTTTTAGCAGATACGCGCGGCTCCGCGCGTATCTACTAAAATCCAGCGTACTTTTGTTTGCGCCTGGAGCGCAAACAAAATTAGGCCTATTCGCGGAGTCTGAAAATCCGCCCCTTAATGTAGAGAGCAGTGATGGAGCTGCATCCAAGTGAAATATCTAGCTTGATTAGTTAGGGGTAGTAGCCGCCGCAATAAGCAAGCTACATCCATGCTTATTTGTTTTACCCAGACTATGTTATACAGCCCTTATTGGTTGTTTTTCTTCTCCCCTGCCTTTGAAGCAGGGAGCTATGCTGGATATGCGTGAAGTATCAGTCTTCTCCCATGCCGTTGAAGCAGAGAGCCATGCTGGATATGCATCGAAAGTGAAGTATCAGGCACATTTGGTTTGGGGTAGTAACCGCCGTAACAAGCCAGCTACTCCCTGCTTTGTGAGTGCGAACCCTCTTTTCTTCTCCCCTGCCGTTGAAGCAGAGAGCTCTGCTGGATGTGTGAAGTATCAGTTTTTCTTCTCCCCTGCCGTTGAAGCAGAGAACTATGCTGTATATGCATTGAAAGTAAAGTATCAGGCTTATTTGATTTGGGGTAGTAACCACCGTAACAAGCCAGCTACTCCCCTCTTTGTGAGTGTGAATCCTTTTTTCCACATTTCCTCTTGCTGTTGAAGCTTAGAGCGATGTTGGACTCACAGTAAGCATGTGTATGTTTATTTAATAAGGGTATTGTCTCTAGGCAGTAGCCAACATTCTGGCGAGTCACCCACTCTTCATTGGCGGCCTCTTGACTTTATGGATCCACAGTGTTTATCCCACGCCCCTTTGAAGTCCTTCACAGTTCTGGTCTTCACCACATCCTCCGGAAGGGCATTCCAGGCATCCACCACCCTCTCCGTGAAGAAATACTTCCTGACATTGGTTCTGAATCTTCCTCCCTGGAGCTTCAAATCGTGACCCCTGGTTCTGCTGATTTTTTTCCTACAGAAAAGGTTTGTCGTTGTCTTTGGATCATTAACACCTTTCAAGTATCTGAAAGTCTGTATCATATCACCTCTGCTCCTCCTTTCCTCCAGAGTGTACATATTTAGATTCTTCAATCTCTCCTCGTACGTCACCCGATGAAGATCCTCCACCTTCCTGGTCGCCCTTCTCTGTACCGCCTCCATCTTGTCTTTGTCCTTTTGAAGATACGGTCTCCAGAACTGAACACAGTACTCCAGGTGAGGCCTTACCAAGGACCTGTACAAGGGAATAATCACTTCCCTTTTCTTACTCGATATTCCTCTCTCTATGCAGCCCAGCATTCTTCTGGCTTTAGCTATCGCCTTGTCACATTGTTTCGCTGACTTCAGATCATTAGACACTATCACCCCAAGGTCCCTCTCCTGCTCCGTGCACATCAGCCTTTTCCCCCCCATCGAATACAGTTCATTCGGATTTCCACTCCCCATATGCATGACTTTGCACTTCTTGGCATTGAATCTCAGCTGCCATATCTTCGACCACTCTTCCAGTTTCCTTAGATCTCGTCTCATTCTCTCCACTCCTTCCGGCGTGTCCACTCTGTTGCAGATCTTAGTGTCATCCGCAAAAAGACAAACCTTACCTTCTATCCCGTCCGCAATGTCGCTCACAAAGATATTGAACAGGACCGGTCCCAACACCGATCCTTGCGGTACACCACTTAAAACTGCTCTCTCTTCAGAGAAGGTTCCATTTACCATCACACATTGTCTTCTGTCCGTCAACCAATTTGCAATCCAGGTCACCACCTCGGCACTCACTCCTAAGCTTCTCGTTTTATTCACCAGTCTCCTGTGCGGAACCATATCAAAAGCTTTGCTGAAATCCAAGTATATGACATTGAGCGCTCTTCCTTGATCCAATTCCTTGGTTACCCAGTCAAAAAAGTCAATCAGATTTGTCTGACAGGATCTTCCTCTGGTGAATCCATGCTGCCTCTGGTCCATCAATTCTCCCGACTGTAGATAGTTCACTATTCTCTCTTTCAACAGTGACTCCATTACTTTTCCCACCACCGAAGTGAGGCTAACTGCTCTGTAGTTACCAGCCTCCTCTCTGTTCCCACTCTTGTGAAGCGGGACCACCACCGCTCTTCTCCAATCACTCGGCACCACTCCCGTTTCTAGGGATCTATTGAACAGGTCGCACAGCGGTCCCGCCAGCACATCTCTGAACTCCCTCAGTATCCTTGGATGAATCCTATCAGGCCCCATGGCTTTGTCCACTTTCAGATTCTTTAGCTCTTCCCATACATTATCTACTGTAAATGGATTTTCCTCTGTTCCGCTTCCCTCCAGTTTCTTGTTGTGTAGAGATGGTCCTTCTCCAGGGTCTTCTTTAGTGAACACAGAGCTGAAGTATTCGTTTAATACCGGGCTGTAACTTGTTAAGGAAGGACAGTGAGGTCAGAAAAGAGGGAATATAAGCTCTTTATATCAAAAACAACATCCAAGCAACTGAACTGCAAGGAACGTGGGGTAAGGAAGAAGCATTATGGACCATCCTAAAAAAACATGATGGTACATCAATTTTTACTGGCATGGTTTACAGGCCTCCGACTCAAATGGAAGAACTAGACAGAGATATGGTTGAAGACATCCTGAAGGTGGGAAAGAATAGAGAAGTGTTGATTGTTGGTGATTCTAATCTGCCAGACGTAGACTGGAGAATCCCATCTGTGAAATCTACCAGAAGTACAGCAATAATGGATGCCCTGCAAGAGGCTCTGTTCAAACAAATGGTAATGGAACCCATGAGGGAAGATGTGATACTCGACTTAGTGCTCACTAACAGGGATAAGGTCTCTAATGTCCAGGCGGGTGCCCACCTCAACACTAGTGATCATCAAATGGTATGGTTTGATATTGCAAATAGGATACAGAGAAGTCACACAAAGACCCAGGTTTCGAATTTCAAAAATATGGACTTTGTCGAAATGGGGACATACCTGGAAGTAGAACTAGAAGACAGAGAAAATGGGAGAGGTGGGACAACAGTGGGCCAAACTAAAAGGAGTGATTACAAAGGCAACAAATCTATATGTTAGAAAAGTAAACAAAAGTAAGAGAAATAAGAAACCAATCTGGTTCTCAAAGCATTCAAAAAATATAAAGGATCCCAAAAAGAGGAACATAGGGAAGAATATCTGTTGAAACTGAGGCAGATGAAGAAGGAAACCAGAAAGCTGAAAGTCAGGTGGAAGAAAGGAGTTAAAGGGGTTAAAGGGGCACTTTGAGAATATAAGGCAATTCTGGAAAGATTAAATGATTTCTTTGCTTCAATGTTTACTGAAGAGGATGTTAAGGAGATACCAATTCCGGAGAAGGTTTTCATGGGTAGTGATTCAGATGGACTGAACTAAATCACAGTGAACCTAGAAGATGTGATAGGCCTGATTGACAAACTGAAGAGTAGAAAATCACCTGGACCAGATGGTATACACGCCAGGGTTCTGAAGGAACTAAAAAATGAAATTTCAGACCTATTAGTTAAAATTTGTAACCTGTCATTAAAATCATCCATTGTACCTGAAGACTGGAGGGTGGCTAATGTAACCCCAATATTTAAAAAAGGCTCCAGGGGCAATCTAGGAAACTACAGACCAGTTAGCCTGATTTCAGTGCCAGGAAATATAGTGGAAAGTCTTCTAAAGATCAAAATCACAGAACATTTAGAAAGTTATGGTTTAATGGAACAAAGTCAGCATGGCTTTTCCTAAGGCAAGTCTTGCCTCACAAATCTGCCTCACTTTTTTGAAGGGGGTAATAAACATGTAGATAAAGGTGAACCAGTAGATGTATTGTGTTTGGATTTTCAGAAGACATTTGACAAAGTTCCTCATAAGAGGCTCCTAAGAAAAGTAAATAGTCATGGGATAGGTGGTGATGTTCTTTCGTGGATTAGATACTGGCTAAAAGACAGGAAGCAGAGAATAGGATTAAATGGACAATTTTCTCAGTGGAAACAGGTAAACAGTGGAGTGCCTCAAGGATCTGTACTAGGACATGTGCTTTTTAATATATTTATAAATGATCTGGAAAGAAATACGACGAGTGAGGTAATCTGTTATGCCTGTCAGTCGCAGATGGCTGCTACCACATGTACTTACTTCTTGTGCCACTCTCCTGCCCTCCCTGGGTCTGCTCGCGGTGCAGGCCAGTCTACACAGCCACGTTCCCAGGGACTCCTCATAGCAGCGTGGACGCTGTCACCACCCACTGCGACTTCGGGTCTGCCTAGGTGCGTGCTCGCGTCACCGGCTTCGCCTTTGAAGCCTTTTCGGCGGGAACCTCGGGGGCATCCCTGTTTGATGATGTCATCGAACTCCTGCATTTAAGCTCCACCTTTGCCCCCAGCTAGCCGACTTGGCAACAAATTACGTACATGTCTACAACTCCTGCCTGAGTCTATGCTACTTTGCCTTTGCTCCTGGACCCTGTCTGGTACCCGCTCCTCGGGGGTCAGTGTGCGCTTCTTCGGGGACTCGCTCTCCCAGCCTACCCCACTTCTTGGGCTGGCTCTGCGTTTCCTGGGTCCTATTCTGCAAGGCCTTCTACTTCTCAGATCTTTCCCTGGAACACCGCGGCAACCTGTGAGTTCCACGACAGGGCTTTCCCGCTCCTCGGGGGTTATACCTGTGTCCTACTCAAGACTCCCTGCACCTCCCCACTCCTCGGGCCACGCCTTCAAGGATCAAGAGACTCTCAGAGCTTCCCCGCTCCTTGGAGTTGGTCTCTCGTATATCACTGTGACTGTCAGCTGCCCCTCCTCCTCGGGGTCGCGTCTTCACTAGACTGCCAGCATTCCACCGCTCAACGGGACACTGCCTACGTAAGCAGCAGAGTTCGGTCTCGGGCTTCCCTGCTCCATGGGTTGGCTTGCGTCACTGCATCAACGCCCTCTACGCTGCACAGCTCCATCCCTTGGGGCTGCCTTCCCAGAGAACCTCCTGCACAGCCAGTCTTGCGACTTCTGCTGTGCAGTCTGTCTCGCACCTCTCCCTTCAGCGTCTCAGCCATGTACTGCCTCCAGCCTGCCATCCTACTGGGGTAACCTCCTGGTCCCTGGGGACCTTTCCATCACTGTGCCCAGAGCTCTCCGCTGTGCCAATACCTCTCCTCCCGACGGTGCGGACCTGTGGGGCTTCTCCCCACAGGTAGCAACAATTCGCATCTCAGGCCAAGGGTCCTCACACCCACAAATCATAATGTAATCAAATTTGCAGATGATACTAAATTATTCAGAGTAGTTAAATGACAAACAGATTGTGATAAATTGCAGGAAGACCTTGTGAGACTGGAAAATTGGACATCCAAATGGCAGATGAAATTTAACGTGGATAAGTGCAAGGTGATGCATATAGGGAAAAATAACTGATGCTGTAGTTACATGATGTTAGGTTCTATATTAGGAGCTACCACCCAGGAAAGAGATCTAGGCGTCATAGTGAATAATACATTGAAATCGTCTGCTCAGTGTGCTGTAGCAGTCAAAAAAGCAAACAGAATGTTAGGAATTATTAGGAAGGGAATGGTAAATAAAATTAAAATCTCATAATGCCTCTGTATCGCTCCATGGTGAGACCATACCTTGAATACTGTGTACAATTCTGGTCGCCGCATCTAAAAAGAAATATAGTTATTATTATTATTATTATTATTATTATTATTATTACTAAAGGCTTTTATATACTGACTTTCTTGATACAAATCAAATCAACTCGGTTTACATCGAACTAGGCAGTAACTATAACCAACCAATCAACAAGAGACAATTTGAAGGAGTATAAAGTTACATTATAACATAGTTGCGGTGGAGAAGGTACAGAGAAGGGTGACCAAAATGATAAAGGGGATGGAACAGCTCCCCTATGAGGAAAGACCAAAGAGGTTAAGGCTGTTCAGCTTGAAGAAGAGACAGCTGAGGGGGGATATGATAGAGGTGTTTATCATGAGAGGTCTAGAATGGATTAATGTGAATCGGTTTTTACTCTTTTGGCTAATAGAAGGACTAGGGGGAACTCCATGAAGTAAGCATGTAGCGCATTTAAAACTAATTGGAAAAAAATATTTTTCACTCAACGCACAATTAAATTCTAGAATTTGTTGCCTCGGGATGTGGTTAGTACAGTTAGTGTAGCTGGGTTTAAAAAGGTTTGGATAAGTTCTCATATTCTTACATTCATAAGGATTGCCAAAGAGGTGAAGAGAGATGGTTTTAAAATAAGAAGTTATGTGTGCAAATATTGGGCCCATCATAGAATACCAATGCCTTGTCCATGCCCCACCCCTTTTCTATTCCTTTATTTTTGACGCATGTACAAGTATCGGCATGTGTAAATTGCAGCTTTTAAAGTCCATGTTGTTCACACGGCCCACATGCATGCATGTGTGGGCATTTTTGCGCAAGCAACGCTTTTAAAATCGACCATAGATTAATAATCTAGATGCATAAAAGGCACAACTTTATAACACATGAGGGTAATTTTCAATAGTGCACTTGGATCAGTTTATACACGCATAAGTAGGTGCTCCTAAAGTTATGCCTGGATTGTATTCATTGTGCAGTGGGATCTGCACAGCTTATAACATGCTGTGCATCAGTTCCCCAAAAGTGTGCATACCTGTTTCAGTACACACACATTATTTTTAATGCAGCAATCTGCATATGTATACACCTATTTTAATAAGAGTACACATATTTTATGCTTTAAATAATAGTAACATATGCACTAATACCCTCAGTTTATACACAAAAGCAGCTGTTTTATAAAGTTGGCTGATATGTGCAAATAATTCACAATTATGTATGTTCTGGAAAAATAGACTTTGGAGTATATCTTTGAGCTAGGAAAGCTTAGTATTTGTTTGTAAGTTGAATAAATATGTGCTTTCTCATAAAATAGACTTTACAATAATTATGTGAGTTAGAAAATTGTTGCGGTCTTGGTCGCCACGGTGGCGCCCGAGGCCTTACCTCCTCTCGGGTCCCGGAGTCTTACCGCGTTCCGCGGACTCGGGACCTCGGCCGCAGCTTCCTCCTGCCGCTCCGACCCCCGCGCGGGCCTGCAGGCCTTCAGGCGCCATGCGCCAGCTCCCTCTCTGCCACCGGCGTCCTCTCGCGACTAGCCCCGCCCCCAGGCGCGCGCGCGCAGCTGAGCTCCGTTTTTAAAGGGGCCAGCGCGGGAAACCTCGGCTCCTCCCTTTCCTGACGTCAGACGCTGCAGGGCTATTTAAGCCCTGCAGTTCCTAGCCTTCCTTGCCTTGCAACGAGGTTCCTTCTTCGGAAGAGCTAGTTGCCGTCGTTCCTGACTCCTGCTTGACTTCAGCCTGCCTTGACTCCGGTCCGTATCTTCGACTCCTGCTTGACTTCAGCCTGCCTTGACTCCGGTCCGTGACTTCAACTCCTGCTTGTCTTCAGCCTGCCTTGACTCCGGTCCGTGACTTCAACTCCTGCTTGTCTTCAGCCTGCCTTGACTCCGGTCCGTGACTTCAACTCCTGCTTGTCTTCAGCCTGCCTTGACCCCGGTTCGTGACCCCGACTCCTGCTTGCTCGCCGCCTGCCAAGACTCCGGTCCGGATTCCACTCCTGGGTTTCTTCGTCATCGCCTAAGTCCCACCCAGCGGTCCAGGTCCCTACGGGCTCCTCCTGGGGGGACCTCGGACTTCCAGGGCGAAGACTCCTAAGTCCTAGCGACCCGGGCTCCCACAGCTCCTCTGGAGGAGTCACGGGTTGCCAGGTGAAGCTCCAATTGCCCAGTGGGAGTTCTGCCTACCGACTGTTCCCTCGGGTCGGTCGGCCTAAGGATCCACATCCGGATTTCCTCCATCACAACAAAAATTTAGCAATTTGTTTGCATGTGTTAGAATTGTGAACTTGCAAAGGTCACTTACTTGATCTGAGAAGGTGAGAGTACTAGTTCCTGGTCAACTAGTTACTAATTTGATTTCCACCCTATCTCTATCTCCATCTCCCACCTATCCCTGTGACATTTTTTATTATATAAATTGCTGCAAAAATAAATGAGTCTAATCTCTGGAGGCCAGAGTGGCAGGCCTGGAGGAGCTGAGGCAGAAAGAGGGGTATATAGAGGAAACCTAGTAAAGCGGTCCCAACTCCAGTCAAGCAGCTCCTGTGCTGCTTTGGATAACCAAGTTCACTTGGCAGGGGATTATCATGTTGGTGTGCCAGGAAGTGAACCTGTAGCCAGGATCTGCCCTCAGAGTGATGCTTAATCCTCTCACATCAAGGTTGTTGCTCCAGCAGTGTGTCCAGAAGGGAAGTGTTAGTACAGCCATTGTAGCTGGTGATTCAGTCATTAGGAATGTGGATAGCTGGGTGGCGAGTGTGTATGAGGATCTCTTGGTAACTTGCTTGCCTAGTAGGTAGATGGTGGACTTCATGTACCACCTTGATAAGATTTTAGAGAGTGTTGGGGAGGATTTGGCTGTCATGATACATGTGGGTATGAATGACATAGGAAGGCGCAGGTCAGAGATTCTGGAAGCAACATATAAGCTCAGGGAGGATAACTTTCAAACAACTCTATGTGGCCCCATATACATGCATATATGGCCATGCGGAGATCTACTACAGTATTCTAAAACTTGTGTGTATCAGGTACACATAGATTAAAAAATATGTGTATGTCTACATACAAGTGAATATTAGGAATACATAGCAAACACTTTTCCTACCTATTTTATAAACATGCACATACATATTTTATGCACAAAAAATATGACTTGCTTGTGTAAAACCCTGATTTATATGTGGAAGTCAGTATATTTTAAAAGATTGAAATCATCAGTTTGTCGTACATAAAAATGGCACTATCCACTGGAGTGAATGCGACAGAGTTAATTAACTCTGGCACAACCCCAGTGGACAGCATCAGAAGAAAGAAAACAAGAATGAGGGAGCAGCAGCCAGGCCTGGGCTTGGGGCCTGGGCCTGACCCGAGGCAAAAGCCCAGGCATTGGGACCAGGCCTTCAAACTGGGTCATGGTGTGGGGCTTGGATCTGTGTCTAGGCTCCAATATCAGGAACCAGCCTCTGGAGAAGATCACATCATCGGGCATAGGTCCAAGCTTTGGCCTAGGCTGAGGCCCAGGCATCGGGACCTGGCCTCCAGGATGGGTTGCCTACAGGAAACAAAATGCACTGTGGTATTCTTATGGATAAATATACCATGAGTGATAGGTAAGAGTATAGTAGTGGGTGCATACTACCAGCTACCCTGGCCAAGATAAAGAAACACATTGTGAAAAAGCAGCTGAAATTTCAAAAGCAAACAAATTTGGTAATAGAATAATTTTGGGAAACTTCAATTATCCCAGTATTGATTGGATAAAGTTATGTTTCTTTTCCATAAATGACTGTTTCATGGACCAGCTGGTTCTAGAATCAATGAGAGGGTCAACTATTTTGCATCTACTCCTCAATGGAATGTGTGACCTGGTGGTGGGACCACTAAGTAATATGTTGCGCTCGGGGGTGGACCCTTGGCCTGGAGCCGTGGAGAACGGCTCCCTGGGAGGGAGCAGGAAGCAACTGGCCCCAGGGGGTGAAACACTGGAGGAGTCAGAGGCTAGGATGAGCTTCACCACTGGAAGCCCGATGTTCCCCCGGGAGGAGCCCGTAGGGACCCGGGCCACTTGGACTTAGGTGGGCCTCACAGGGTCTCCTGGAAGGATGGAAGTCCGGTGTGCCCACAGACAAAAGGGGAGAGCAGTCAGGTTCGAGACTGGAGGTCAGATGGAACAAGGAGGACCAGAATAGTGTAGGTGATGACAAGGTGAGGAACAGAGCCAGAATCTAGAGATGTGGTCAAGCAGGCAGAGGTCAGAGTCCGGGGGTCAGTCCGAGAAGTTGTCAGCAAAGCAGAGGTCAGGTTCCGGATGTTAGACGAGGTCACAGGCAGGCTGAGGTCAGAAGGCAGGCAGCAGGCAGATGAGTCTAGGAACAAGCTGAGGTCAGAAGGCAAGCAGCAGGCAGGCAGGTCGAGGAGCAGACTGGAGTTAGAAGGCAGGTGGCAGGCAGGCAAGTTGAAGAACAGACTGGAGTCAGAAGGCAGGTGGCAGGCAGGCAAATCAAGGAGCAAGCCAAGGTCAGTACCAGTGAGACAGTCCGGAGGTACTACCTGGGGAGATGGACAGACGAACAGGAACAGAAGGACGCTGGAGTACTAGGATGCAGGAATAAGGCAGGAACAGAACTGGAACAGAAGGATCCTGAAACGAGACTTGGAACAAGGTTCAGACACAGTGACAATCTAGCAAAACACTAACCTGATTGCCAAGGCAAGGAAGTACAAGCAGGGACTTCCTTATATCAGAGAATCAATCAGGGCGCGCTGCGGAGCTAGGACCCGCCCTTGGCCCTCAAGAGGCTGGGCGGTCCACACGCACGCACATAGGGGCGTGGCCAACACAGCCGAGGATGCCAAGCTCCAGCGTGAGGCCTGGTGCACAGTGGAAGGCCCGGCGACCACCGCCGCCGGACACTGAGGCCTGGAAGCGCTTGCAGCTGCCGCTAGGGAGGCCAACCTGGGACCTGCTGTGGAACCATGGAGGTGAACAGACCCATGCGCGGGCCGGACATGGATGGGGTGCGTAACATAACAGTGATCATAATGCAATCAAATTTGACATAACCACTGGAGGGAGGACATTAATTACAACTACTTCTGTAGCACATTACTTTAAAAATTTGAAACTATGATAGAATGAGGAAATTAGAAAAAATCTGAAAGGAGTGGTTGAAAAAGTTAAAAGTTTACATGAAATATATACATTGTTTAAAAAATACCAATTTGGAAGCCTAGATAAAATTTTTCCCGTGCATTAATAGGAAAATCAAGCAACTGCCAGCATGGCTTAATGTTGCTAAAAGGGAATTCTTAAAAATACTGGAAAGTAGACCCAAATTATAAAAATAGGCAAGAACATAAGCACTGACAAATTAGATGTAAAATAGAAGTAAGACAGGCCAAGAGAGAATTTGAGAAGGATATTGCCAGTAAGGCAAACTATAATAATAAAAACATAAGAACCAAAAAAAATCCTGTGAGAGAGTAAGCTGGGCTGTCAGATGACTGAGGGACAAAAGGGTTGCTTAGGGAGGGTAAGGAAATAGCAGAAAAAGTGAATTAATTCTTTGCCTCACTCTTTACTGAGGAGGTTGTTGAGAATATATTCACCATTGAAACATTCTTTAATGGTGAAGACTTTGAGCAACTAAAGTAAATATCTGTGACAATAGAGGATGCAGTAGATCAGATTGACAAACTAATCACCAGGACTGGATGGCATCCACCCGAAGTACTAAAACAACTAAAACATTAAGAGGTCAATTTTAAAAGTGTTGCTCAATCAAAAATGCCCACATTCACATGAGCAATGTGAATTTTAGAAGTCTGCAAAGTATGTGTGTATATTCCTGTATTTGCTTAAAAAATTAAGAGGGTGGAAAAGGTTGCAGAGCGTGGGCAGAGCATGGGCATTCTGGGACATTGCCAACAGTTACTTGAGTAACTTTGTATTTTAAAACCAGAAAACTGTGGCACACATTGGCTTGCTATCTGTATAATTTTACTGCTGCTTCAGTTGAGGGGCATATCTGTAGATCTCAAGTTTTAGGGCTTACAGGACAGGGTAGGTAGTCTGGGTCAACTGGGGGGGGCATGCAAGATGAAGAATGAGAGGGGTCTTGAAGACCTCAATATTAACTGGGCAAACTGGTAAACTAATTGGAAAAACTGGGTTGTCCCTCGCACGAGCATGTTTTAAAATCCTCCTACATACACGCTTGAAAGCGGCAAATTCCTAGGAAAGATACGCAAAGTACATTTTCTCAAGCAATCTCTTAAGATTAGGCACATACTTGTGCTCAGGAGGTATATTTTAAAAAATTGCAGCATATCTCTGCTCATGCCAATACGCGCACGTATGGGCTCACGCACGCTTGTTTTAAAATTTGTCTGTAAATTACTAACCTGTTACTAATTATCTGTAACCTATCATTTAAAACAGCCATGATCCCTGAAGTCTGGAAGGTGGCTAATGTGACAACAATTTTTAAAAAGGAATCCAGGCTGATCCGGAAATCTATAGATCAGTGAGCCTGACATTGGTGCCCCACAAAATTATTGGCCATATAGGATAGAAGGCAGTGCTCTGTTTTGGATTGGTAACTGGTTAAAAGACAGGAAACAGAGGGTAAAGCTTTGTGCATATACTTATCATCAAGACCTATACCATTTGGCCTTCACTAGTACAACCCACATCTCCACCAGTTCACCCACACTTTCTACACTTGCTCCAGACTTTTCCACCCAAAAAACTACAGATAAAAGAGAAATCATAATTAATTGTCATGACTTGATTAGCAGGTATAAAGTATGCATGCATGCATGATGATGTATATCCAAACTCCATTTATAAAAGTATAAGCCATTTCAAAAACAGGTCACAGCTTACTACTTTTCGCAAATATCTGATAGTGAATCTAAGCTGCCAGTCATTTGGCTTGTTTTGAAGTCATTTTGCTGCTTTGCTGTCTGGTAACTCTGGGGCAGATTTTAAAAGATTTACGCGCGTAGGAGGGTTACGCACGCCGAGCCTATTTTGCATAGGCCTGGCGACGCGCGCAAGCCCCGGGACGCGCGTATGTCCTGGGGTTTTGTGAAAGGGGCGGGGCGGGGGTGGGACTGAGGCCTCCGGCACAGCGGCCGTGCCGGGTGATCGCGCGCCAGCACTTTGCCGGTACGCGCAAACTACACCTGCCCAGACGCAGGTGCAACTTATGAATTAAAGGTTAGGGGGGGTTAGGTAGGGCTGAGGGGTGGGTTAGGGAGGGGAAGGGAGGGGAAGGTGGGGGGGGCGGAAGGAAAGTTCCCTCCTCAGAGGGAACAGGGAAAGCCATCGGGGCTCCCCTAAGGCTCGGCACGCGCAAGGTGCACAAGTGTGCATCCCCTTGCGCGCGCCAACCCCGGATTTTATAACATGCGCATAGATTTGTGTGTGCCGATTTGCGTGCACAAATCTACACCCATGCGTAGGTATTAAAATCTGGCCCTATATGTGTTTTTACTCATTGTTATTATATTATTTTTATATTTAAACTATGATCTGACTTGAACAATGTTATATGAAAAAGGTAGCATATAAGAATTTTCAATAAATAAATAAAATAAAATTTTATATTTGCAAGTACTTTCAAACCCTTCCCCAGAATGCCCTTGAAATGCCCTCTTTGTATACACATAGGGGTAGATCTTTAAAAAATACGCGATCGCGTACTTTTGTTCGCGTACCAGGCGCGAACAAAAGTACGCTGGATTTTATAAAATCCGGGGTCGGCGCGTGCAAGGGGGTGCACATTTGTGCAACCTGCGCGCGCCGAGCCCAGCGCGCGCTGCCTGTTCCCTCCGAGGCCGCTCCGATTTCGGAGTGGCCTCGGAGGGAACTTTCCTTCGCCCTCCCCCCACCTTCCCCTCCCTTCCCCTACCTAACCCACCCGCCCAGCCCTATCTAATCCCCCCTACCTTTGTTGGCAAAGTTACGCCTGCTTTCAGCAGGCGTAACTTTGCGCGCGGCCGGCCGGCAGCCCTGCTCCGTCCTCCGGTCCCGGGGCTGGTCCAGAGGCCTCGACCACGCCCCCGGGCTGGCGCCACACCCCGGGCCTGCCCCCCGAAACGCCACGTCGTTTCGGGAACGCCCCAGGACACGCCCCCTCCCGCCCATTTTTGAAAGCCCCGGGACTTACACGCGTCCCGGGGTGTTACGCGCGCCGGCGGCCTATGCAAAATAGTCGCGCCGGCACGCGAGGGCCCTGCGCGCATAAATCTGGAAGGATTTACACGCGCAGGCCTTTTAAAATCCGCCCCACATTTTTCTGCATGGCAGCAATACATTCATATTCCTGCACTTCTTAAATTTTGTTTACTGCATACAAAGGCATTTTATCTGCATAAATGCTCATTTTACACACACACACACAACCCTCTCATAAGTCTTTGAAAATTCACCCTGATTCTGTACAAATACAAGTTTTACACATCTTTGTCCTAATTAAGCTTTTGAAAACTTAGCCCAATAAATCTTTGCAAAAATTTTTGAATGTTAGATTAATTTCTTTTTTTTTACTTTTTATAGACAGAATCCAAGGGAAATGGTAGTATAAACCAGAGGCTTTCATCCATTGTGGAAGATGAGGAAGATGAACAAGGAGAAGAAGAATCTCCAGCTCCATCCCCAATTCGCACTAGAAATACAACATTCTCAAAATATAAGAAGGCTGGAAGCAATAATAGCTCTCTAGGGAAGAATTTGAACCAGTTCTCAGGAACAATACCCTGTAAATCACCTGTTAAAGTTTGTAATCCAAACTTCTCAAGGACAAGGCAAGATAAAGAGCCCCTTTACAACCATAGAAAAAAAGATAAAAATCTAAGGCTACATCTTACAACAGTGACCAGCATAGGCCCTCCTGACCTCAGCCCAAGGTAACTGTACATAACATTTATCTTATTTTTCTCTACTACAAATCGATAGGATAGTTCACCAGGTACAAATACAGATATGCTACAGTATAATCAAGACTCCTAGTTTTCTTCAATTCGGGGGCTGTGGCAAAGGTTGCTAAATTGAGCCTTATTGAGAAATTGCTAGCAACTAGGCAACATAGATACAAAAGCTAGCTTTCTCTTCATTTCCTCCAGTCCTCTCCAACCCCTGCTGATCCCCCATTGCCCCAATGACAGCTCATTCTCTCTCTGATTCCTCATCTCACCCACCACTGATTGGAAACAGCAAAAGGAGAAGCAGAACAATGGTGCCTCAGATCGCATCCTCCTCCTCTGTCTCCCGAAACTGATGTGTCATGTTTTGAATCATGTAAAACTAGTGTCCTGCTCAGTTCAAATCAGAGGAGGAAGAGGATAACAACTGAGGCAACATTGCTAATCTTCTCTTGAAAGTTTTGATTGGCGGTGATTGGTGAAAAGGAAGTAAACTGAGGGATGAAGAATATCTGGGGATGAGAATGGGATTGGCTGAGATGTATGAGATGTGAAGGCAATGGTTGAGGTGTGATAGGGATCACTTAGGGTGAAGAAGGAATGGAGGAGTGAAAGGCGATCAGCTGTAGGGTAAGAGAGATACTGTGAGATGTGTGAGAGAGGCTAGAGGGTGAGGTTGGGCTAGGTGTAAGAGGGAATAGACTGGCAAATAAGTGAGGAAATTGTTGAATGGGGTGAGAAACAAGGGCTGATTTCCTGATTCCTCCTCTCCACCCTCCTCATTCTCCTCCTAAATCCTGGTGCTCTCTCCCCCTCTTTTTCTTCTACCCATCTCTATTCCTCCTTCCCTCCCTGCATCTTCCTCCATTACCCCATCTCTCTTCCATCCAAACATCTCCCTTTCACTCTCTTATCCCTTAGATCTTCTGTCCCTATTCTTTTTCTCTTTCCTTTTCCTCTCTTCCTCTCCTACTCTATCACCATAATTCCCTCCTGTGCCAATCTTACTTCTCCCACCTCTGCACTGATATATGAGATCTTCATTTCCCACTCAAAAATATACAAAATCAATTATTTAGGCATACAAACAAGAATGAAAAGCTACTTTATTTGTATAATGTAACATGTAGTTATTATTTAATAGGCAAATGTTGCAGATTTATGCAAAGTGCTGCCTTATTGCGTCTAAATTCTCTAACTCTTGCCACAGAATCTACCCCTGAACTTCTACAAGAAACTGGGGATTTTGAGTATAATCCTGAAAACTCTTTCCCAAGATACTGGAACTCAGATTTAAGAATAAAAAAAATTAAAACAAAACAAAATGGTATAAAGTGTATGTAAGTTGCATTGTTTGCATACTTCTGGAATAACCTCTGTTGCCCTCATTTTTAATTTTGTACAACTTCTAGAAGTGAAAACTTTCCATAAGAAAATCTTTGCAAGCAAAATCTTGTTTGAAAAGTGTGTTGGACCTTTTATATCAATTCTTAAATGTAGCACTTAAGGACACAAATCCCAGAACACTTTTTTATACATATTATGCCACTTGTATAATTTTTAGAGATATGCTGTCATTTTTAAAAAAAAAATGGAAAACACATTTGTTCATTTTATGTTGTTTCACATCCAAAATGACACAAAAAATTTTTTTCATTTTGTTTGGCACATACTAAAAAACAGAAACAAAATTAAACAAAACAGCAACCGCTTCCCCCCACCAAAAAATAAACAAAACAAAAAAACAAAATGAAAAGTTTTCTTCCAAATATTTTCTTTCTGTAGAATTTCCTTCACTTTGAGAAATTGCAGGAAATTAAATCCATGAACAAAAAGATAAGCTATTTAAGAATGTATCAACAAACTTGTAGGCTTCTTGCCCTAATGTTTTCATGATCATTATGTCTGGCGCACAGAGTTTCATAGGTCAATATTCAACAGGACAATGAGCAGGCAAGTTACTCAGGTAACTTTATCTAGAAATTCAGCAGAGCTTAGCGGGGTAAGCCTGCAGATGAATATACTTGATGACATCTGGATAAGTAGCAAGTTGTCCCAAATAAGGTATTCAGCTATATTTAGCACACACAGTGTTTTCCCCAGCCAGACTTCCTCAGCTGAGTTTATACGGCTAGTGCTGAATATCGATGCTAGTTGGATAAATTATTAACTGTGTTCCAGGTGCCTTGCCTCATTTTTTTATCCAGCTATGTTTTAGCAGAGTAGTGACTTGCCCAGGCAAACATTTACCAGTGAAAGACGTAGTAATATCAAATCTGGGGATTTGTCTGGCTATCTTAACATTTAGGAAAATAAACCCTTTTGAAAATCAACCTCTGGTTCACTAAGCTGTTCTTTCCCCATATACACAGAATGAGAGAAAAACCTTAATAAACAGGCCCTAATAGTTCACCAGTTAATGATCTCAGGACATTATTTATCTTTTTCTACATTAACAAAATGTATGTGGAGCTTGCAGGTCTAGGGTAAAAGACATACAGTTCTTCAAACTAAGGGGGTCATTTTCCAAAAGGGACGGAAGGGGAGGTGTCGGGGCGGCCTCGGGGCGGACTCCGCGATGACTTCGCTGATGGTGAAAAGGTAGGACATCTTATCATTTCCAGCAGCACGCCCAATAGCACCACCTTTCACGGTGGCGCTATTGGGTACAAAAGCCGGCAGCGATCGCACTGCGGAGGTGCGATCGCTGCCGGCTTTCGCAGGCTCGCTCCCAGTTTCGCTTCCCCGCCCTCCGTTACTGCCGGATTTTCTAAGTTCTGCAAATATAGAAAATCCAGGCCTAATTTTCTAAAGGAAACTTGCTTAGTTTCCTTTTGGAAATTTTGGAGCCAGTGGCACCACGGGTGCTTAAGTAACCATGTGCTTTGCAAGTCCAAAGTCCATAGGGGTAGATTTTCAGAGCCCTGCTCGCCTAAATCCGCCCAAAACCGGGCGGATTTAGGCGAGCAGGGCCCTGCGCGCCGGTAAGCCTATTTTACATAGGCCTACCGGCGCGCGCAGACCCCGGGACTCGCGTACGTCCCGGGGTTTTCGGAGGGGGGCGAGTCGGGGGCGTGTCGGGGGGCGGGCCTGGTCGTCGCGGCGTTTCGGGGGCGTGTCGGCAGCGTTTTGGGGGCGGGTACGGGGCGTGGCTACGGCCCAGGGGCGTGGCCGCGCCCTCCGTACCCGCCCCCAGGTCGCGGCCCGGCGCGCAGCAGGCCCGCTGGCGCGCGGGGATTTACGTCTCCCTCCGGGAGGCGTAAATCCCCCGACAAAGGTAAGGGGGGGGGTGTAGACAGGGCCGGGTGGGTGGGTTAGGTAGGGGAAGGGAGGGTAAGGTGAGGGGAGGGCAAAGGAAAGTTCCCTCCGAGGCCGCTCCGATTTCGGAGCGGCCTTGGAGGGAACGGGGGGAGGCAGCGCGGCTCGGCGCGCGCAGGCTATACAAAATCGATAGCCTTGCGCGCGCCGATCCAGGATTTTAGTGGATACGCGCGGCTCCGCGCGTATCTACTAAATCCAGCGTACTTTTGCTTGAGTCTGATGCGCAAGCAAAAGTAGGCTGATCGCGCTTCTTTTAAAATCTACCCCATACCGTACAGCATATGCAGGGATTTTATTTTGAAATCAGTACCACTCCCAATTACTTGCCAGTTCTTGATCGTCCACTGCTTTTTTGTAAAACAGCATATGTATTTTTATCTACAGAGGTGGAGGGCAATGTTAAGTCCTTGATTTTGCCCTAGTGATTGCTTAATTACCAGGTAAGAAGATTGTCTTCTAAACTGTTGTAGGTCATTAGGTATTACAGATATAACTTAATATATTTAGTCAGTATATACATTCTTACAAATAAATTACATTCATATTCACAGGTTGCATGAGAAGGATTAATCTTCAAATATAGGTATGGAGAAGATGCAGTGGTGGGTTTCCTATCCAAACATGTAAATTCAATACATGTGAACTAAAGTTTACAATACTGCATTTCTCTTTGGCAAGCAACAACAGCAGTAAATTGGTATATATAACAAGCATATTCATTGTGGATATACTGAAAACCAGGCCTGTTTTTGGCTGTCAAGGACTGGAGTTGGCTACCTGTGTACTAAAGGGATTTTCCATATTATATCTGGGCAAAATGTTTAATACATCTGGCCCTTGTGTGGTTTTGTTTGTGGTAGCCTATGTCATAATCCTGAAGAAGCAATAAGGTAAACAGAATTAAAGCCATTAAACAGAAAATATGTTTCAAATGGGATAAATTTTAACTGTGGAGCCCAATTACCACCTACCCTTTATCCTTCACAAATCCAACCGATATTCAAGGTCAAGGTGCTCATGTATTTTGTGTTTGAATTCTGTGTTTCTTATGTGACTTTAAGGCAAGTGTACACTTACACCATCTAAATGATGATGTATAACATGCATACCTTCTACGCAAATATATTTTTTAAACATTAATGTACATGCATTATGGTCTCCCCTGACCAAGTTATACCTCTGAGAATTCTGGTTTTGTTTTTTATTTTAACTTATTATTTATCAATCTAAATTAACAAATGACAAGCAAAAATTGCCAGACAAAAAATTAGGTGATATATATATACAACAAATTAATAAAAAAAAGATTACATTATTAATATAAATATCATATTGCCCTCTATCAACTTTTCAACCAAATGGAAAAGATCCATCAGAAAATTAGGGAACAAGGGGAGCAAGGTGTGAGCCAGATGCGTTCAAGCGCTCTCCCTGTTTTTTTGTTACCTTCAAAAGATGCTACATACATGAAAAGGAAAGGTTTGTGTCTACCTCCCCGGCACCTCCTTTCCTACTGGTCAGCGACTTATAACATCGTTCACATCTGGAATGGCAACAATAGAGGGGGTACCTGGCCCTGCTGCAATTCCCTGTGATGGAGTGCCAGAATTGCCTGAGGAAGTTACTTTAAGTCCCTCGGATCTTCGCCCTCCGCTGGCTCCAGCGATTGCTGACTTCCCACTTTTGACTGTGGAGCAGAGTGTTGATGCTGCTTCTGTGACTGTGGGGCGAGAGGCCGGAGTGGAAGCTTGCCAATGTTGCCTCCACTCTCCCCATGCTCGTTGGAGACCTTGGGATTTTTGGATTTCGCTGCTTGTCCTGCTGCTTCTTCACCACTGGAGACCCTGGTAGAACATGAAGAAAATGCGGCAATGTCGATGAGAGTTGTTGCAGAAGCAGATTTGTCTTCTGAACATTCAGGTAAGCTTTTTCATCTTCTAACTAAGCCAGCTGTTGTCAAGCTTGAGGCCTTATGGCAACCTAATAGTGGGATTTGGTTGATCCTTGAAAGATCATATTAAGCTGGAGAATCTTGCTACCAAGGTAAACAAACTTGAGGTAAAATTTGATGGTCAAATTAATGATCTTAAATCTCAAATGGAGACTTCGGAGGTGTCTGTTTCTAAGATTCAGGTTGAGCCCTTGGGTACCCGGACCATCTGGGCTTAGGTGTGCCCACCAAGAGCAAGGGTGCGCGGCTTGTGGAGAACAGCTGAGCTAGACTGGAACAGAGTACACCGGAGACCACTGGAAGGGAACAGGAACTGAAGGTCCTTTGGACAGGATAGGCAGTGCCTAGTGGTCTAGCTTGTAGATGGCCGTGGGCAACATCAGAGCAGGCAGACCTGGTGGTCACAGGAGAAGTGAAGAGAGTGTCCAAGTGAAGCGCAAGGTCAAAGCCAAGGTATCCATCCAAGGGTGGTCAGCCAAAGCAAGGGTCTGTTCCAGGTATCAGTCCGAGCATGGTCAGTGGCAAGCAGAGGTCAGTTCCAGGAAGTGGTCCAAATGTGGTCAGTGGCGAGCAGAGGTCAATACAGGTATCAGTCCAAACGTGGTCAGAGACAAGCCGAGGTCAGTACCGTGAATCAGTCTGAGAAGATACAACCTGGGAAGCGAAACAGGAATCAGGAACAGACGCTGGCACACAGGAGGGTCATGGTAACACAGACACAGGAACACTGGAACAAGGTTAGGAACACAGGAACACTGGAACAAGCACAGGATCAAGGAAGCAGGAACACAGGATGGCAACTAGCTTCTCACGAATGAGATGACCCATTTGCCAAGGCAAGGAACTGTGGGAAGAGCCTTGCCTTTTAAGTGGAGCTCAAGTGACGTCATCGGGAGGCATCCAACCCGAGTTTCCCGCCCTGGGCCCTTTACAGGAGGGATGGCGGCCCACGCACACACCTAGGGGCGGGGCCGAGGATGCCAAGGATGCCAAAAAATGCAGAGCCCCAATGGGAGCTCCACTGTGAGGCCTGCAAAGTGAGCCAGCCCGGTTGCGGCACCAGCACAGCTGGGCCGCACAACAGATAGTGCTGCTCTACTACCATCTGGGCTGGAATGGGAAAGAGGTAAGAAGGGGAAAGAACACTGGGGATCAATTTGGAGTAGGTAAAAGGAAAGAATAGGAGGGGTGAGGTGGGATGAGGTGGGGTGGGGGACCCAAATTTGCTTGCCTGACCCAGACTCTGATGCCTAGTTGTAGCTCAGTCATCTAAGATAGAAAATACTTTTTGGCTGGTGGCTGATTTTGAAACAGGTATCTTGAACACATTTGGCTTAGATTCATCATTTTGCTATAAATTTCGAGAGAATAACACCAGTGATTAAAAAAAAGAGGCATGGTTAGGGTAATTTTCCAGGTACCATATAGCTATTTGAGCTTGTTACATTTATCATACCTGTGATATTTTCACATTGCAAGCTGAGATGCTTGGACAGGCTTTGAGAGAGAGAGAGAGAGAGAGAGAGAAGAGAGAGAGAGATTCTGTAGAGACCCATAAAATAGTTAACTATTTATACCACTATAAGAATGATGAAATGTGAAAAAAAGAGTAGATTTTTACCATGTTTTTCTACCTGGCTTTCGGTACGTGGTAAAGTCTCCTGTCGATGTTGATAAAGGCGGGGAGAATACAAGAAAATTGTTATCTTATATACGCTTCAACACAAGACATTATACAAACCGGATCGTATTAAGAATCATGCCTGTTTGCCAGCTTGTGATTTTGAATAAATAACTCAATACATGCGGTACTGACTGTATTAACAAGACTGAGATTGATATTGGCAATTGGTGATGACTTTCCACTGAATCTCTCAAAATCAAAGAAACACCCCCTGAGGCAGCTCCTGTGAGAGCGAAACTTGGCCAGAGTCGGGCAATTTTAATAAAAGCATTTTTACACCGATCTTTTTTGTTTCGTTGCCTATCTACCTAGATGCAATCAAGCTAGGTAGAGAAAACATAGTACAAATCTACACTTCTTTCAAGTTTCATCACTCCAAATCACATTAAATCTTCACTGATGGCAATTGTGCTGTTCATACGTATGATGCATATTAAACTGCCCCCCAAAACCCAATTCACTCCACAGACCTCACACAAAGCTCATAATGCCCCCTCTTAAGTGGTATAAAAAGTTCCCAAATCAGTGGATCTCCACAGAGGTGCCCTCCTCTTGCTCTTTCTCACCTCTCCCTCCCAAAACAGGATTTCCGATATTTATCACAAAGGACATTTTGGCCATATCACAGACATAACGCCAGGAAAAAAGGTGTAGTTATTTCCGGCATTAAATCCCACAATGGTGTGCATTATGATATTGCACACAAAGTTAAACAGCCCACATTTCTATTTACTCTGACCAAACGCCTCCAACTTGATTAAATTTTTCAAATTTGCACACGCATTTTGCAATGCGATATTTATCGCAAGCATTATGGCATTATTACGAGCATTAGGTCCCTAACACAATTTAATGAATGACCCCCTTAGTCTACATTTTTATTTTTAAGTTTTATAGATCACTCTAGAATCCCAGTGCTTGTGAAAGCATCTAGATAGAAACTTTTTAAATTATATCAGTTAATCCTCTGTAAACTAAACTAAGTAACCATATAGAAAGAAAATATATGTCTTGTTTCATAAACAGTTACTATGTAGAAAAAAATTATATCGGACATTAATGTGTACTTTTAAAGCACTTTAGAAGTACAAGCATCTGTGTTATTTACTTCTTCCCCTCCAAACATCACTTGACTTTCTCTTGTGTTTCACTCAAGAGGCAGCATAAATAGCATTTGACTAATACCCCCTATAGTGTCTTAATGCCTAATTAGGTCTGTTGTTTTAGAGTTTTAAATAAAATCTAAAAGACAGAATGAAGCTATACTAGGAAACTTTTAGCCCTTTCTGGGTAGGGATGATGGAAATCAGAAATCTAAGTATTTTTCTTTAAGAAAGATTAAATGAAAAAAATCTAGACCTAAATACATTGCAAAAATATGATTAATAAATTGATTCAGAGTGGAGCATAGATAAAACTACATAGAGCAAAAATAAAAAAAACACTACAGCATTAGACACAAAGGCATTCTTTTACTCTAGCCACATTTTTTTAGTGCAAATAAAGCAAGAACTAGGGATGTGCATTTGTTTGAAATGATTGGGTAAAATGCAACAAATTTATTTATTTATTTATTTACAATTCTTATATACCGCACAATGGGTAGGGAACTATCCGTCTAGGCGGTTTACATATTAGAACATACACAAGTAATATTACACTAACATTGCATTCAAACAAATCAAAAATAAAATAAGTACAAATTCATTAAAATCATAAAATAAGCATAAAATACCAGAGACTTATAATGTAGTGGACTTAGTATATGTTGTATGCTTGAGTGAAAAGATAGGTTTTTAACAGTTTCTTGAATTCTATACGGCTAGCAGTCAGACGAATGTGTTCAGGCAATGCGTTCCAAAGTATTGGACCGGCAACAGATAATGCTCGTTTACGGGTTAGTGCTAGACTGACAGTTTTTATGGTAGGTACTTCAAGGATACATTTATCAAGTGAACGGAGCTGTCTAGTAGGTCTGTAAATTCGTAGTAAGGAACATAACCAGATGGAGTTATTTTTATTTTTTATTTATTTATTTATTTAATTTTATATACCGACAGCCGTTTGCACATCGTGCCGGTTTACAGATAACTTACAAACCAAAAAATATATAGGCAAAGCCTTTACAAGGAACAGTGTGTAACAAACAATAGTAACAGAGTAAATAAGTTGATAACTAAGGGAGGGAGGGGTGGGGGTGATTGCGACAAAGGAGGGGGTAGGGGGGGGTGAGAACAGATACATGAGGAAAAAATATGTACAGGGAATCAATGGGGAAATGATATGTACATAGGCTATATACAAAATTTGTCTAAGCGCATGGCCAACAGTGAAAGAAGTGAGAAGATGTGTGCGGTTCTGCTAGGTAGCAATTTATTATGTGCAGGAGGTTAAGTGTGAGGTTTGTAGTTCCTTCGAGAGGGTGGGTGGGGGTCCTGTAGTGGGGGTGTTGATATGAGAGGGAGGTTGGGTTTGAGTGCTAGTAGGTGATGGTGATGATTGGGGGTATGCTTGGAGGAAGAGCCAGGTTTTGAGTTTCTTTTTGAAGGTGAGTGTGGAGGTTTCGGTGCGTAGGTCAGGAGGCATGGAGTTCCACAGGGGTGGGCCTGCGAGGGAAAGGGCCCTATTGGTGGTGGAGATGAGTCTTGTGGATTTTATGGAGGGGGGAATAAGGGTTCCACGAAGAGAGGAGCGGGTGGGTCTTGTGGAGATACGAGGTAGAAAAGGTGGGTTTAGCCAGTTGTAATGTTCGTTAATAATACTTTTGTGGATGAGGGTAAGGGTCTTGTATATAATTCGTGAGTGGATGGGAAGCCAATGGAGATTAATGAGGGTGGGAGTAATGTGATCTTTCTTATTGACATTGGTGAGGATGCGTGCAGTAGCGTTTTGAAGGAGTTGGAGAGGTCTGATGTGGGTAGCAGGGAGTCCAAGTAGGAGTGCGTTGCAATAATCAATTTTTGAAAAAATTAAGGATTGAAGTACTGTGCGGAAATCATGGAAGTAGAGGAGGGGTTTGAGTTTTTTAAGGGATTGTAGTTTGAAGTAGCAGCTGCTAAGGATAGATTTGATATATGGTTTGAAGGTTAGTTGGTTGTCAAGTATAACACCCAGGTTTCTTGTGTTAGAGAGAAAGTTAGGAGGCTGGAGAGTGGAGGGACAGGGTATGGGTGCATGTCTAGAGGAGATGAGGAGGAGTTCAGTTTTTTGCGGGTTAAGGGCAAGGTGCATGTCGGTGAGTAGTTGGTTTATGGAGGCGAGAATGGTGTTCCATGTATGGAGTGCAGTGAGTACAGTGTTTGTGAAGGGAATGAGGATTTGTACATCATCTGCGTAGATGAAGTGTGTAATACCAAGGTTGGAGAGGAGGTTTGTGAGGGGGAGCATGTAAATGTTAAATAGGGTGGAAGAGAGGGAGGATCCTTGGGGGACGCCACAGTCGAGATTAACAGGGGGGGATGTGAAGTTGTCGGTGAGGACTGTGTAGGTGCGGTTTTGGAGGAAGGACTTTATCCAGGAGAGGGCAGTACCTGAGATACCTATACTGGTGAGAGTGTTGATGAGGATGTTATGATTTACGGTATCGAAGGCGGCGGATATATCTAGCATGGCAATGAGATAGGAGTTTCCGGCATCCATTCCTTTGATGATGGTATCGGTAAGGGAGAGGAGTAGGGATTCCGTGCTGAGGTGTTTACGGAAACCATGTTGTGTTGGTGGGAGTATGTTGGATTGTTCTAGGTGGTCAGAGAGGCGGGAGTTTACTAGTTTCTCAATGATTTTGGAGAGGAAAGGGAGATTGGAGATAGGACGGAGGTTGGATAGGTTGGAAGGGTCAAGGGAGGGTTTTTTTAGGATGGGTTTGACCACGGCTTGTTTCAGGGAGTTAGGTACCTGACCGTGTTCTAGGGAGCAGTTCACGATTTTGGAGAGTGAAGTGGCTATTGTTTTAGGAATAGCGAGTAGTAGTTTAGTAGGGATGGTTTCTGAGGGGTGGGAAGAGGGTCTCATCTTTTTTAAGATGTTTTCTATTTCTAGTGTTGAGGAGGGTTCAAAGGAAGAGAGGATGTTGGGTGTGTAAGGGGTGGGGGGGGTTATACTATTTGTGTTGGGGGAATTTTTGGTATTAGGGGTAAACTTGGCGGTGATGTTAGATATTTTGTTCTTAAAGAAGAGGGCAATTTCATTGCATCGGGTCTGTGTGGAGGGGACTTGGGGTGTAGACACGTTGGATTTGGTAAGATTTGAGACTAGGGAAAAAAGTGCCTTTGGATTGAATTGGAGGTGGTGAATTTTCTTGGCATAGTATTCCTTTTTTGTTGTTTGAATGGCGTTTCTATATGCATGCATGAGTTGGTAATAGATGGTTTTTGTGGCAGTAGTGGGATGTTTGCGCCAGTGTCTTTCTGCTGTTCTAAGTTGGATTTTTTGGGTTTTGAGTGTCTGGGTATACCAGGGTTTTTTAGATAATTTAGATTGGGTGATTGTTTTTTGAATGATTGGGCATAAGTTGTTAGCGATTTTCTGGGTAGTTTCTGTCCAGGAGGATATGGCACTATCTGCTGTCTCTAGGTCAATGTGATTTGGGATGTTGGAGCAAGCCGTAGCAAGCGTCTCTATAGGGCAGGTTTTACGAAATTGGAAGGATTTAGGCTGGGGAGGAGAGGAGGTGGAAGGGGTTGGTAGAGAGAGAGTTGTGTTAATGATGGAATGGTCAGACCAGGGAACAGGCAGGCATGTGGGGGAGTGGATGACGTTGATGAGTGAGTTGGTGAAAATGAGGTCAAGGGTATGACCGGCTTTGTGGGTTGGGGAGTGGATAAGTTGGGTAAGGCCCATTGCGTCTAAGGATGAGATGAAGGCTTCGCATGTAGGGGATTGTGGGGTGGAGTCGACATGCAGGTTAAAGTCGCCAAGGAGTATCGTGGGGATGTCGGGAGAGAGGGAGATGGTGAGGAGTTCGATGAGGGGGGAGGGGTCTTTTTCTAGTAGACCAGGAGGGGTATATATAAGGCAGATTTGTAGAGATTGTGATTTGAAGAAGCCTACTTCGTATTGGTTGGGAATATTGCAGGTTTGTGAGGTGAGCTTGAATTCTTTTTTGGCTATGAGGAGTAGGCCCCCTCCTCTTTTCTTTTTTCGGGGGATGGAGAAAATGTCATAGGTGTCAGAAGGTAATTGGTTAATGAGGGGGGTGTCGCAGGGTTTGAACCAGGTTTCAGTTACTGCAAAGATTTCTGGTTTGGAGTCAGTTAGAATATCATGGAGGAGGTGTGTTTTTTGTTTTAGGGATTGGGCATTAATGAGTAGAAGGGAAATGAGGGAGATGGTGAGGGCTTGGGAGGTGGGAGATATGGGGATGGAGGTCAGACGCCTTTTTTGAGTGTTGTGGTGGCTGTAGGTGGGGAGGGATAATTTTGGTGGCTGTAGGGTGGGAGGGCTAGTTTTGAGGGGTGTCCGAGTGGGTAAATGGGGGTAAATAGGGTGTCCGAATGGGTAAATGGGGGGGCAGAGGTAAGCGTGTGGGGGCATTATTGGGTGGAAGGCTAGTAGAGGAGTATTGGAGAGGAGGATAACTTGTGAAATGCAGGCACCGTAATGCAATTAAACAGATAAAAGCAATTGTAGTAGGTTAATGCAGGTGTATACACTGTACTGTAAGAGAACAGATTAAAGCAGCTTAAACAAACTAGTGCACTTGGTCGGATTAGTGCAGTTAGAGTATATGAGAAGCAGTGAGTAGATTACAGTAAAGGAACAAAACAACTGCAGTTGAACATGGTAGGCAGGCAATTAGATACGTTAAATTATGTTATGAAGTGCAGATACTGTAAGGTAAGTTGGCTGAGAGAAGTGAGGTGAAGGGGGCACACTTACGTTTGATACGCTTGAAGTGACGGAACACAGTATTGGAAAATTTATCATAGGGGGGCTGAACTTTGTGAGCGGTCCATGGCCTGTCCTTAGTGGGAGTGTTCTCTTGGTGCGAATTCTTGTCCCCAAATGACAGGCGGCAAATTATGGCAGGGTGTTCTTGGCCTTAGTCAACTTGCTGGATGCAGTTTAGGAGGTATAGTGGGGTGCTGCTCGGGGCGAACCGAAGGGGCGAAACAAAGGGGCAGGCCCCTTTGTCGCGCTCCTTCGGCGCGAGACGCCCGGCGCGAGACGCCGGGATGAGCGAGGCTTTTTAAGTTCGTGGGGCGCCGGTGGATGACGTCAGTCGCGGCGCCTGGAGGCCGATTGGAAGCTGCGCCTGGGATCGAGGCGGTGGAGGACGGCCGGAGGGAGCGAAGGACCCAGTGACCTGCCTCGTGGTCGGCGGGGGAGCCCGTGTGGGGTAAGTGCAGAATCAAAAGGCCTTACCCCGACGGGCTTGAGCGCCGACCGCGCAGGCCTTGTCTGCTGCTGCTGCTGCCCCGAAGCCGCCGGTGCTGAAGAGGACGTCGCCGGGAGGAGCGAGGCTTTTTAAGTTCGTGGGGCGCCGGTGGATGACGTCAGTCGCGGCGCCTGGAGGCCGATTGGAAGCTGCACCTGGGATCGAGGCGGTGGAGGACGGCCGGAGGGAGCGAAGGACCCAGTGACCTGCCTCGTGGTCGGCGGGGGAGCCCGTGTGGGGTAAGTGCAGAATCAAAAGGCCTTACCCCGACGGGCTTGAGCGCCGACCGCGCAGGCCTTGTCTGCTGCTGCTGCTGCCCCGAAGCCGCCGGTGCTGAAGAGGACGTCGCCGGGAGGAGCGAGGCTTTTTAAGTTCGTGGGGCGCCGGTGGATGACGTCAGTCGCGGCGCCTGGAGGCCGATTGGAAGCTGCGCCTGGGATCGAGGCGGTGGAGGACGGCCGGAGGGAGCGAAGGACCCAGTGACCTGCCTCGTGGTCGGCGGGGGAGCCCGTGTGGGGTATTATAGAGTAGGTTATGTATTGTAGTCAGAATTTTGTAAGTGATGCGGTATGTAATTGGTAACCAGTGCAAGTGTTGTAAAACAGGGGTGATGTGTTCCGACCGAGGTGTATTATATAACATGCGGGCAGCAGCATTTTGTATTAATTGTAATGGACGTATAGATGCTTGTGGTAAACCAAGGAAAAGAGCGTTGCAGTAGTCTAATGAGGATAAAATTAAAGCCTGAGTAATCAGTCAAAAGTCATTAGGAAGAAGGAGTGGTTTGAGTTTCTTTATCATATAAATCTTGAAAAATGATTTTTTTACAAGTTCAGATATATGTTCAGACATTGTCAGTTTTGAATCTATCATTACGCCAAGATTTTTTGCATGTGGTTTTATATTAATGAGTTGATTCTGAAAAGTAAAAGTAGGTGGTGACCGATGAACTGAGTCAGGTACAGTGGATAAGTAGACTAATTCTGTTTTATTTGTATTCAATTTGAGTCTATTGTGGGAAAGCCATGTTTTTATTGTGGATACATATAATTGTAACAATGAGAATGTTTTTGTCCAGGAGTCAGTAAAAGGAATGATGAATTGTATATCGTCTGCGTAAATTTTGAAATTGAGATCTAATCCGGCAAGCAGGCGACAAAGAGGTAGTAAGTAAAGATTAAATAGGAGAGCTGAAAGTGCAGAACCTTGTGGTACACCTGACTTGGTAGTGTACCAGTCAGAATAGTAAGGACCAATGGTGATTCTTTGTTTACGGTTGGATAGGAAAGAGGTAAACCATTGTAGTGCCAGGTCTGTAATACAAATTTGAGATAATGTAGTTAATAAAATGTCGTGGTTTAGCGTATCAAACGTGGCTGAGATGTCAAGTAATACCAGTATGTAGTTGGAATTGGAATCAAAGCCTCTGATAATTGAATCGAAAGATGATATTAACAAAGATTCTGTACTGTGGCCTTTTCTAAAACCATGTTGGTTGTTATGTAATATATTGTTTTCTTCAACATATTCGGATATTTGGTGAAGGACTACAGATTCTATAATTTTTGCAATTGATGGTAAAGAGGTGATAGGTCTATAATTGGATAAATCGGTGGGGTCATGGTTTTTCTTTTTGGGAATTGGAAGAACAGATGAGACCATCTTCATTTCATTCATAGACCCCAAGTGAAATTTGGGGTCTATGAACAGATGAGACCATCTTCATTTCATTCATAGACCCCAAGTGAAATTTGTTTGAAATGATTGGGTAAAATGCAACAAATGAGACCATCTTCATTTCATTCATTTATGTTTCCCAGTCAAATCTGTTTTGCAGTAAGACTGACATCCTCCCACTGAAATGTCTGTGAATGTGCAAAGAATCTCCATTTTCTCTGTTGGATTCCTTAAAGAAGGCTTCTCTTTTCAGAAGCTCTCTTAAAAGTGAATTTTAGAAGCTGGGGCGTGCGTCAAAATCGTGAGATGTACATGCATTTATTTATTTATTTAGCATTTTTATATACCGATTTTCCAGTAACAGAATTACTAATCAAGTCATGGAGGATATGTCTATGTCCACCCAATTTTACAAGCCTCCCACATATGCGCACAAGTCCCAATGCACGAATATTTCACATCAGACAAAAAAGAGGCAGAATACGAGTGGGACAAGGGCAGGGTGTTCCAGGACGGGGCCAGGAGATGTGCATACAAGTACCTATGGGCCTGGGCACCCACCCAGGTAAATGTACTTCTGCTATGAAGGAGATTTAATTTTCAAAACTATTTCCAGGCATCTCTGAGGTATTTGAGGGGTCTGGGTTAACTGGGCTAAAGAACCAGGGGGTTTGGAGGACCAGTAGATTGGGAAAACTGGTGGATGAACTGGAGAAAATGGTCATGGTGTGGACATACATTTATAAAATTCCCTCAATTACAAGGCTCAAACCTGACATTACAAGGCTATACACACACAAGCTTAAAAATAGGAGCACACATATGTGCACCAGGGCTATTTTAAACCATGTGCAAGTATGTGCATGCAGTATATAAAATTGCCATGTATCTGACCACATGCCCACTAGGGGTGTGCATTCGTTTTGAACGGATTTGTAATCCGCAACTTATTTTTTTCCAACTGAAAAAAAAGGGGGGATGTGCAACGCATCGCGACTTCCAACGTATTCAACATATTTATGTTGAATATGTTGAACCGCGAGGCACGCACTTTTCCTCGCCGCCATTAGCTGCGAGCTCGGAGCCCCGGATTACCACAAAATGGCGGCACCCCTGCGGTAACCATGCCAACCTGTCTGACCCTTTACTGTGAGTCACAGTGACTCACAGGAAAGGGTCGGACAGGTCAGCATGGATACCGGAACGCAGCGTATCCGTGCTGACATTTGATGAGCAGCACTGAATGCAGCCAATCGCGCTGTCATTCAGTGCTCTCTGTGCATTTTACTGACAAGCCAGCAGTATATAAACAGCAGCACGAGGAGCCACACACTTATTTCCAGCGATTCTGTGGGGAGGTGGGCTGGGTGGCAGGCAGGCAGGCAGAAGCAGAACCAGAACCAGAACCAGAACTGATAGAGAACACAGAACAGATACTAGGCTTAGGCTAGCAAAGGAAAGAAAAATATTCCTTGTCTTGCTTTAGTGCCAGGGGTCAGCTACAGTCACTAGTATTCCTGTTTCTTTCAAGCAGTCTAGTGGTCTAGTCAGCTAGCACTGACCACTATTTACCATTGAGGGTGTTGGACTGGCTTGGAGAGAGATATTATTTTCAATGTCATCCATGTTTCTGGAGTGACAAAAATTCCTGCTTTATTAAATTCCAATTACTTAGTCTGTCAGTGCACTGGGCATTTTTAACAGACTGAACATTGTTCTTGAGTGGCTCTGTTCATTTGGGCAGTTTTAACAGACTGAACATTGTTCTTGAGTGGGTCTGTTCATTTGTGCATTTTAAACAGACTGAACATTGTCCTTGAGTGGGTCTGTTCATTTGGGCATTTTAAACAGACTGAACATTGTCCTTGAGTGGGTCTGTGCTGGGAAGTGCCCGGGCCGGAGTACTCAGCCTCTTTTCTGCTTACAAGCAAGCTAGTTCTGTGTGCACTGCACACACATGAGTGCACTGCCAGGCAGGCAGTGAGACAGTGGGCAGTGGGCATTTTTAGCAGACTGAACATTGTTCTTGAGTGGGTCTGTTCATTTGGGCATTTGAAACAGACTGAACATTGTCCTTGAGTGGGTCTGTGCATCTGGGCATTTTAAACAGACTGAACATTGTCCTTGAGTGGGTCTGTGCATCTGGGCATTTTAAACAGACTGAACATTTTCCTTGAGTGGGTCTGTGCAGTAAAGTGCCCGGGGGGAGTACTCTGCCTCTTTTGTGCTTACAAGCAAGCTAGTTCTGTGTTCACTCCACACACATTGGTGCACACTACAGCCAGGCAGTGAGACAGCGGACGGTGGGCATTTTAAACAGACTGAACATTATTATTGTGGGACAGTGGGCAGTGTTACCACTCAGTGACATAAAATCCATAATGTCAGGGAAAGAGAGATGCAAGCGACTTAATTGGGACTGGCAGCGGAGGCAGTTCCATGGCAAAAAAAACGAAATCGGACCATGATACTTCGCCATCACCACCACTTGTTTCTGGCCCTGTAGTTTTGGAGGAGAGGGAAGGGGAGGCAGAGTCATGCCCAACAAAATTTAGACACCCAAGAGCAGCAGGGGGACAGAAGTCTCGACTAAGACTTAGCGGTCACAAGGTAGCGCTGGCACTGTTAGCTTCTGATTCAGAAGAAGAATCTTCTTGGGTGGGATTCTCATCAGAAACGGAAGAAGTAATAGCTGACGAATCTTCGGTAGAATCAGTTAGTCCTGTCTTAGCCTCCACCTCCAGAATTGTGCAGCAGGGGCCCAGGAGAGATTACAGTGATATTGAGGAGGAGGAAGAGCTGTCAGAAGGGAGACAGAGGGTGACTGGTGCCCCCTCTGGCATTGCTTCTCAGGGTGCACCCACTAGTACCTCAACTCCAGTGCCAGCATCCACCCCAAAGGTGTCACAGAGAGGAGGATCACAAAAGAAATCTCCGATCTGGAAACATTTTAAAGTGACAGAAGACCCGAGTTATGCTCGGTGTAATTACTGTGCCAGGGATATTAGCAGAGGCAAGCAAATGGGACATCTATCAAATTTTGGCATGAACCATCATATGAAGAGGCAACACCCAACAAGATTACTGCCATCTGGGGATGGTGGCAGTTTCAGTTGGGGGACCCCTTCCAAGCAGTGTGCAGTGGTAGGAAAGCAGCAGAGTCAGCCCACGCCCTCATACCCTTCTAGCAGTCAGGCGGCAGGCCAGCAACCCACTGACATGTGGCAGAAGCGACAATCCACCATGGAGGAAATGGGGTGGAGTGCGGTAATGCTATCCCGGGGTAGGAGGCAGGCAGCCTCAAAAGTTGTAACCAGGATCATTGGGGAAATGATTGCCCTTGATGACCAGCCCTTGCAGCTAGTGCAGAATGTGGGTTTCAAGCGTTTCTTGAAGGTTGTACTTCCAAATTACAAAATCCCGTGCAGAACCACATTTACTAGAAAGGTCATCCCCAGCCTATACAAGCAGTGTCGCAGTCGCTTGCAAGCACTGCTAGGTAAGGCAGACGGAAGAGTGCATTTCACCTGCGATATCTGGACCACCATGAATGCTGCACACTCTTACCTCTCTCTGACAGCACACTGGTGGGACATGGCAGAGGCAGGGGCAGCCAGCAGCTCTATTACTGAAGAAGTATCAGGGTGGAGGTGGGCTTTACTGCACACCCACCTGACGGACCAGGCCCATACCACTGCCAATATTCTAGCATGCATCACACTGATGCTGGAGGGCTGGCAACTACACCAGCGAGACAGGAAAACGTGGGCAGGGTTTTTTGTCACAGACAACGGTGTAAACATGGTTAAGGCAATAAGTGATGGGCGGTTTAAGAACATCCGATGTTTTGCACACACTCTGCATCTGGTAGTGAAGTCAGCTCTGGGCTTGGAGTCCAAGGACAAGGAGAATGAATACCTGCATAGGTTAATACAGAAGTGCAGGAACATAGCAGCACACTTCCACGGAAGTGTCAAGGCGGGGCAGGTTCTCCGACAAAAGCAGACTGATTTGGATATGCCTCAGAAGCGTCTCATTCAAGACATTGCCAACCGGTGGAATTCCACCTTTATGATGCTGGAGAGGTTACTGGAGCTGCAGACACCCCTTCATGAACTTTCTGGTACAATAGACATAGGTGTGCAGAATCCCCTAGGGCATCACGATTGGTTAGTCATGAGTCAGCTGGTAAAAATCCTGCAGCCATTCAAGGATGTCACGGAGGAGCTGAGTTCCAGAAGTGCCATCTTGGCTGACATCATCCCTATAGTTAAATTCCTGGATGACCATTTGGAGGCCTTTATACGGCAAGAGGGAATGACTGCTGAGGTGCTGCAGTGTGTGGACGTTTTGCAGCAGCAGGTGAAAGACAGATTACGGCCTTTAACAGAGGACAGCACATACATGCTTGCCTCTGTCTGTGATCCCCGTGTGAAAGGTAAACTTGCCCTACAGACCAATTGTCTGTCATTTGTGAAGGAGCTGCTGTTAGCTAAGGTCCGTGAACAGGACCGACATAGGTGGAGACAGAGTAGGCTTGAAGCAGAGGTGGAAACAGCAGGCACGTCACAGAGTTGTGCTGGTAGCCCAGGCAGGAGCAGCCCTGTGTCAGTGACAGAGAGTACCTCCTCCTCCACGTCAGAACGCCCAAGGCATGTTGGCCATAAAGATTCATCAGTTGTGCAACGGGCGAGAGAGAAAGTAGCTGGATTGAGTGACTCTGAGCCCTCCCAAGCACAGGAGGAGACAGCAGCACAGCTGTCAGTGACACGGTATCTCTCAGAGCCGATAGAGAACATGCAGACAGATCCGCTGGCATATTGGGCACACAAGTCCACTGTGTGGCCACACCTAGCCAAAGTGGCTGAACGATATCTGTCATGTCCACCAACCAGTGTGCCCAGTGAACGTGTCTTTTCAATGACAGGGCATATCATGAGCCCTCACCGCTCAAGGCTGGCACCAGAGTTGATGGAAATGCTAGTGTTTTTGAAAGTAAACCTGCCTTTGCTTGGCTTTCCAAATTTTCCCTGTGAATGGCAAGATGAATAAAAGCTATTCAAAGCCTTGCAGCAGCTCCAATTGCCTCCTATGCTCAAGATAATGTAAGCACTGCAGCACATGTTCATGACATGAATCACTGTGCCTGACCGTCTACTGTGCAGGCCTTGTGTTACTACCAGTGTTTGACCTCGATAGCTGCGCCTGTTCATCCAAGCCTTGTGTTCCTAAAAGTGTTTGACCTCGATTGCTGTGCCTATTCATCCAGGCCTTGTGTTCCTACTGGTGTTTGACCTCGATTGCTGTGCCTGTTCATCCAGGCCTTGTGTTCCTACTTGTGTTTGACCTCGATTGCTGTGCCTGTTCATCCAGGCCTTGTGTTCCTACTGGTGTTTGACCTCGATTGCTGCGCCTGTTCATCCAGGTGTTCCTACCACTGTTTGACCTCGATTGCTGTGCCTGTTCATCCAGGCCTTGTGTTCCTAAAAGTGTTTGACCTCGATTGCTGTGCCTGTTCATCCAGGCCTTGTGTTCCTACTGGTGTTTGACCTCGATTGCTGTGCCTGTTCATCCAGGCCTTGTGTCCTAAAAGTGTTTGACCTCAATTCTGTAAAGCAATTTCTGTGTAAAGCAATTTCTGATCTTGCTGCAATAAAAACTTGAAAAGTAAATTGTTGTTGTGCTTTTGTAATGCCTACAAGAGGCGAACCTAGCAAAGCATTCCAGGGGCACACTTCAAGATTTGTAGACAAAACATGAGAAAGCCAGTTCCTTATTAAAATCCAGAACTGGTCCACTACAGGGCATTCCCACCATATATGGTAATATGCGCCAACATGACCACAACCCCGCCAGCATCCCGCTGGGTAAGAAGATCTAAATTTATGCAAGGTCACAGGAGCGAAATGCCATCTGTGCAGCATTTTGTAGCAATTTTCTTGCAAACCGGTAGATATAGAACACTTATGTGTCCATGCATAAATGATATCCCAGTCCTTGTCCTCTAATTGTGTTTGACAATCCAGTTCCTAGGACACTCTGTGCCTGGGCTTGTCAGGTGGTTTACTAGTGAGAAGTGCATAAATTTTGGATATGATTCCCAGAATTACTGCGGCATGTTGACAATAATTTTCAAATAGCGTACCTGTCAGGCGGAGAATCCCTTTGCGCAACCCTCTGTGTACAAAGTGGTATAAGTGAGCGTAATGCAAGAAATCAATGCTGGCCAAAGAATACTGTGTGCACTGTGCACATTTGGCTACTGGTGGTCATAAGGGTGCCCTGTTGTAAAACATGGTCTATTCTGGTGATGCCCGACTGCACCCACTGTCTCAAATTCCTCGACATATCAGATGTAGAGTATACCGTGTTAGTAGACAGTGAGTCAACAAAGAGTATGGCGCCGTGCCCACTAGAGTATCTCTCCATTGTTGCCAACTTGCCATGCCCTAAAGGTGGTGTGTAAAGCGTAAGTAAAGTATTGAGTGGGACCCCAGGATGACCTAGGCTGCCAAGGCAAAGCTGACATGGGAAATGTGCCCAGCAACGATTGCTCCAGTCGTACCCATTGCGGTATGTTCTGGGAGCGGTGTAACACAACAAATGCTCGAAATGGAGCTGCACCAAAATACCAAACTAAATTGGGAAGATTCAACCCACCCTTAATCTTTGGTTGATACAACGTGGATCTGGCAATCCGAGGGGGACATTTACGCCAAATGAAGCTGCATAACATTTGTTGCCATTTTTAAGCAGGGTGGTGGGCAAAAATATAGGTATAGTAGTGAAGAAGTAAAGAAAGCGAGGTAGGACATTCATTTTAATGATGGCCAGTCGACCCAACCAGGAATGGTGCTGCTGATGCCACTTATTTAGGTCAGCTTGAATAGAACACAGGAGGGGATCATAATTCAGGGCAAAGAGCTGCTTTGTGTGGGAACCGAGTCGCACCCCCAGATATTTCAAGGAAGTTGTTGCCCACTTGAAAGGAAATTGCCGATTGAGGATATGTGTCCATAGGTGGGATTGACCTCTGTGCTCGACTGCTGTGCCTGTTCATCCAGGCCTTGTGTCCCTAGGTGGGATTGACCTCTGTCCTTGACTGCTGCGCCTGTTCATCCAGGCCTTGTGTTCCTAAAAGTCTTTGACCTCGATAGCTGCGCCTGTTCATCCGGGCCTTGTGTTCCTAAAAGTGTTTGAGCTCGACTGCTGTGCCTGTTCATCCAGGCCTTGTGTCCCTAGGTGGGATTGACCTCTGTCCTCGACTGCTGCGCCTGTTCATCCAGGCCTTGTGTTCCTAAAAGTCTTTGACCTCGATAGCTGCGCCTGTTCATCCGGGCCTTGTGTTCCTAAAAGTGTTTGAGCTCGACTGCTGTGCCTGTTCATCCAGGCCTTGTGTCCCTAGGTGGGATTGACCTCTGTCCTCGACTGCTGTGCCTGTTCATCCAGGCCTTGTGTTCCTAAAAGTCTTTGACCTCGATAGCTGCGCCTGTTCATCCAGGCCTTGTGTTCCTAAAAGTGTTTGACCTCGATTGCTGTGCCTGTTCATCCAGGCCTTGTGTTCCTCTGGGGATAGGGAAATACCTACAGTACCTGAGTGTAATCAAGTATGAAGTGCTGGAAACGTTTTAAAATAAGAATAGAAATAAATTTAAAAAAAAAATTACTATCCCTGTTCATCCAGGCCTTGTGTTTCTAAAAGTGTTTGACCTCGACTGCTGTGCCTGTTCATCCAGGCCTTGTGTCCCTAGGTGGGATTGACCTCTGTCCTCGACTGCTGCGCCTGTTCATCCAGGCCTTGTGTTCCTAAAAGTCTTTGACCTCGATAGCTGCGCCTGTTCATCCAGGCCTTTTGTTCCTAAAAGTGTTTGACCTCGACTGCTGTGCCTGTTCATCCAGGCCTTATGTCCCTAGGTGGGATTGACCTCTGTCCTCGACTGCTGTGCCTGTTCATCCAGGCCTTGTGTCCCTAGGTGGGATTGACCTCTGTCCTCGACTGCTGCGCCTGTTCATCCAGGCCTTGTGTTCCTAAAAGTCTTTGACCTCGACAGCTGTACCTGTTCATCCATGCCTTGTGTCCCTAGGTGGGATTGACCTCTGTCCTCGACTGCTGCGCCTGTTCATCCAGGCCTTGTGTTCCTAAAAGTGTTTGACCTTGACTGCTGTGCCTGTTCATCCAGGCCTTGTGTCCCTAGTTGGGATTGACCTCTGTCCTCGACTGCTGTGCCTGTTCATCCAGGCCTTGTGTCCCTAGGTGGGATTGACCTCTGTCCTCGACTGCTGTGCCTGTTCATCCAGGCCTTGTGTTCCTAAAAGTGTTTGACCTCGATAGCTGTGCCTGTTCATCCAGGCCTTGTGTTCCTAAAAGTGTTTGACCTCGACTGCTGTGCCTGTTCATCCAGGCCTTGTGTTCCTAAAAGTCTTTGACCTCGACTGCTGTGCCTGTTCATCCAGGCCTTGTGTTCCTAGAAGTGTTTGACCTCTACGGTACAAAGTCAACATAGGTTGATATTGCAGATTTTGACTTGAGTAGCAGTATTCTTATTTCTGAGAGATCTTCCATTTCCTATGTCATCAGCTGAAGTGCGTAAGTACAGTCGGAATTCACTAGACGCCAACGGAATTCACTAGACGCCAACGTAATTCACTAGACGCCAACGATATTCACTGGACGCCAATGTAAACACCGGGTACACCCAACTCTAGGGGTGGACCCGTTCCAGGGAGTCCTTCCCTGCACAAAGGAAAGGGAACTCTCTCCTGGGCCAGCCTGTCTTTCCCCTATCAGAACCACAAGGACAAGACCAGACTACCTCCACTCTGCCAGCCTGTCTTGCCCCTATCAGCTTTCTGCCACTCTGCTTTGCTGCCATACACCAGATGACTCACTTTACTCCTTGTGGTGTTCTTGCCACTCTCATGGTTCCTCAGTGTGTTGGTGCTAGTCTATCTGCTTGCTATTTCCCCCTTCATTGTGCTGTTGGATGTCAATGCCACTTGTCTTGCCGCTTTGCCTATGGTGCTGCCTTTGATGGTTCATGCATCTGCTATCGGTGCTCTGTTTTGAAGCTGTGGTGTGTTTTTGACATTCTCACTGCTGCTTTGTGCCTCTGTTAAAGCACTCTTGCCACTTCTGGTACCCCTTTGCACCTTTCCAGTGCCTTAGGCTATTCATGCCACTTAGGTGCCACTTTGCCACAGTCTAAGTACCTTGGAGCTCTTTTGTTGTTGTGATGATTGCTCCCCAGAAGTTTCATGAAAATTGATAAGAAAACTCCAATTCTGCAGCCAAAACTAGGCTGGAAATCCTTCCCCCATTGACTTTAATGGGAACCGGGAAACGTATGGACAGATCGGCAACTTATGGAATTCTCCATACTTCCATATTGAACGGAATCGACCATCAATGAAAACGTATCACCGATTCAATGAAAACGTTTGTCTGCACATCCCTAATGCCCACACACACACGTATATGTTAGCCCATGCGTCCATTTGAAAGTTACCATCTTAAAGAAAAGCTTTAAAAAAGGAGAGAGAAGAATATTGGCATTGGTAAATGGCTTTATTTGATCTTCACTGATTTAGTCATCGTGCTCTGATTATGACAGAAAGACAGAGGCACTACTTTCTGTTTGATTACTTGGACAGGGTAGTAGACGGGAGATTAGGGATGTGCAGAGGGATGCCATACGTTGCATTCGGTTGCGTCGGTTCAGTGTGCTGTGGCAGTCAAAAAAGCAGACAGAATGTTGGGAATTATTAGAAAGGGAATGGTGAATAAAACGGAAAATGTCATAATGCCTCTGTATCGCTCCATGGTGAGACCGCACCTTGAATACTGGGTACAATTCTGGTCGCCGCATCTCAAAAAAGATATAATTGTGATGGAGAAGGTACAGAGAAGGGCTTCCAAAATGATAAGGGGAATGGAACAGCTCCCCTATGAGGAAAGACTAAAGAGGTTAGGACTTTTCAGCTTGGAGAAGAGACAGCTGAGGGGGGATATGTTTAAAATCATGAGAGGTCTAGAATGGGTAGATGTGAATCGATTATTTACTCTTTCAGATAGTAGAAAGACTAGGGGGCACTCCATGAAGTTAGCATGGAGCACATTTAAAACTGATCGGAGAAAGTTCTTTTTTACTCAACGCACAATTAAACTCTGGAATTTGTTGCCCGAGGATGTGGTTAGTGCAGTTAGTATAGCTGTGTTTAAAAAAGGATTGGATAAGTTCTTGGAGGAGAAATCCATTACCTGCTATTAAGTTCACTTAGAGAATAGCCACTGCCATTAGCAATGTTAACATGGAATAGACTTAGTTTTTGGGTACTTGCCAGGTTCTTATGGCCTGGATTGGCCACTGTTGGAAACAGGATGCTGGGCTTGATGGACCCTTGGTCTGACCCAGTATGGCATTTTCTTATGTTCTTATGGAATTCGTATTCGTCGGGGGGCAGATACGTTGCATTCGGAAAGTGGGGCCCCCGATACGTTAATGCGTTCATTCTTATTCGTTTCCCGACTAAAATTGAATTAACTACAACCCCCCACCCTCCTGAGCCCCCCAAGAGTTACCAAAACTCCCTAGTGGTCCAGCGGGGGGTCTGGGAGCCATCTCCTGCACTCATGCCCTCAGCTGCCGGTATTCAAAATGGCACCGATAGCCTTTGACCTCACTATGTCACAGGGGCCGACCAATGGCACCGATAGCCCCTGTGACATAGTGAGGGCAAAGGCTATCAGCACCATTTTGAATACTGGCAGCTGACAGCCCGAGTGTAGGAGGTTGCTTCCGGACCCCCGCTGGACCACCAGGGGCTTTTGGCAAGTCTTGTGGGGGTCAGGAGGGTCCCCCAAGGCTTGCCAAAAGTCTTGGGGGACAAGATGGTGCCGGCCATCCATTGCTCCTACCATGTGACAGAGGCCGAACAATGGCACCGGTAGCCCCTGTGACATAGTAAGATCAAAGGCTGTCGGCGCCATTTTGAATACCGGCTTCCCCACGAATACAACAAATATGGCCCTATACATTGCGGATTACCAATACGTTAGAAATGAATGCACACCCCTACTGGAGATACAGTAGAAGTGAACACTGATATTTTGTGTCTGTTTTACTGACCATTGGTCTCATCTGGTATTTAGCCTTTGATACCACAGCAAAAAGCAGGGGCAGCAGAAATGCAGCACTCAAAATCAGGTCCAAGCTCTTCCATTAATACTGCTTCTCAGATAATGGAAGTAGCATTTTTAAAACTGTTTCAGGAGAAGAATCATGCCATGGATTCCTTGAATCACAGGACATTGAACAGCTAGTGGCTGAAGAGAATTTGTGGCATCTAATCAGTAGCACCTTAGCCTCCAGTGAGGAGATGGAGGAGGTAGATGATACTGACAGGGCTGAGATCATACACAACAAAAGGAAAGATCAACTTCAAGTTTTTTCAACTAGCCACTTCCCCTAATGATGATGCTATATAAAAATGACATGAGGAATCCTTCAGGGATTTCCTTTGCCTTCTCCCTGCCAAGGCCTTTGTACCAATTTGTTTGGTGATCTTTGTCCCTCATTTAGAGGTTTGGGGTGTTCTTTCCACTGTGGATGGCGGCTATGCACTTCTTATGGTGCTTTGTGGTCTTCATGCCACTCTTTCTGCTGCTTTGACCCTCTATTGCTGCCTTGGTGTTTTTCTGGCCTCTTCTGGAGCTTTCTTTGCCATCATGGTGCCTTCAGCATTTCATGCCACACTTGGTGTCACTTTGCCCCTCTTGTACTGCCTTGGGAAGGTTCATACCCCTGTTGTTGGTGCCCTTTGTCCCTGTTTTGCAACCTTGGGGTGTTCTGGCCACTCTTGCTATTGCTTTGCTCCTCTCATGGTGCCTTGGAGAAATGCTGCCACCGCTGGTAGCATTTTGCACCATTATAGATCCCTGGGTAATTCATGCCACGTTTGGTGCCGCACTGAAATAGTTTTGACGTGTAGGAGTGCCTTTCACCCTTCTGATGATGTGTATCTACAAGTTAAATTACAATTGATTGGAAAATTCAAATTCGGGAGCACAAAATGAGAGGTCTAGAACGGGTAGATGTGAATCGGTTATTTACTCTTTCGGATAATAGAAAGACTAGGGGGCACTCCATGAAGTTAGCATGGGGGACATTTAAAACTAATCGGAGAAAGTTCTTTTTTACTCAGCGCACAATTAAACTCTGGAATTTGTTGCCAGAGGATGTGGTTAGTGCAGTTAGTATAGCTGTGTTTAAAAAAGGATTGGATAAGTTCTTGGAGGAGAAGTCCATTACCTGCTATTAAGTTCACTTAGGGGCGGATTTTAAAAGCCCTGCGTGCCGGCGCACCTATTTTGCATAGGCCGCCGGCGCGCATAAAGCCCCGGGACGCGCGTAAGTCCCGGGGCTTTCTAAAAGGGGCGTGTCGGGGGCGTGGCCGGAGCGACGCAGCGTTTGGGGGGCGGTGACGCGCGTGACGCGGCATTTCGGGGGTGGCGATGCGGGCGTGGTTTCGGCTCGGGGGTGTTCCGGGGGCGTGGCCGCGGCCTTAGGACCAGCCCCCGGGACCAGAACACGGAGCGGGGGTGCCGGCCGGTGCACCGGCCGAAATCGGAGTGGCCTCGGAGGCAACAGACAGCGCGCGCTGGGCTCGGCGCACGCAGGTTGCACAAATGTGCACCCCCTTGCACGCGCCGACCCCGGATTTTATAAGATACGCGCGGCTACGCAATTTTTTAAAATCTACCCCTTCGAGAATAACCACTGCTATTACTAGCAATGGTAACATGGAATAGAGTTAGTTTTGGGGTCCTTGCCAGGTTCTTATGGCCTGGATTGGCCACTGTTGGAAACAGGATGCTGGGCTTGATGGACCCTTGGTCTGACCCAGTATGGCATTTTCTTATGTTCTTATGTTCTTAAAATGGGGTGAATTGCTTCCCCCTATTGACTTTAATGGGAAGTGAATGAAACAAATAATTAAAGGAAAAAAATGTTTGTTTGGAATGAATTAAACAAATGATTGTGACCTACAGAATGAATAAATGAACTAAAATGAAAATGTTGCCTCTGCAAATCCCTAGCAAGATCTTCTTTCTTTCAGAGAGTGGTATTCCTGTTTTAGACACTATTCTCTTTCAGTTGAGGAAATTTGTTTTTCATCCACGTATGCTTATATTTCAGTAAAGTCATCTAATTGCACTACTTCTGGCAGCCCATATGACATTAGAAATGGAAAGTGTGACTAGAGCTCTTGAACCTAGCTATTAGGACCATAAGAAGAATTCTGTCTTCCTGTGAATATTTGACAATTGCTTCTGACAAGTAACTATGAGAACATTTGACAGTTTATCCATATTGCTGAATTTAAGGCATATGCTGATCTTTAAAGCAGATGTTCACCAAATAAAGAAAATATTCAATATAGATTGAAATGATATTTTATCCATATAGAAGGAGCCAATATGAATGCTCCAATGACACCCTCCACAGATAGTGATACACATAAAAACTACATACTTATATAAATATATTCCATTTATTTGCTTCCAAAAGCCCTTAGATCCAAATATACTTACTCCTGCTGAAGGTTGGTATTATGGATATGCAACCAAAATTATTTTTGTTTGGTTTGGTTTTTGTTTCCAGGGGAGGGGATAGGGCTGTTTTATTATTTACATTTTATTATGTATTCAGTGAATTACCCTTGAAGCAACCAAGAAAATCATAAATTATTAAATACGAATATCAGAGCAGTAAACATGTATAATGCCCCTTCATTTAGTAGACTGATAAAAGGGCCACACA
>NW_021820993.1:0-121757 GCF_901001135.1 Rhinatrema bivittatum
GGCTCCATGTCAACCAATCAATCAATCAACCATTTATTTATGGGTCACTTTCTCTTAAAAACTTGAAGTGACTGTGTTTTAATGATTTATGTTTCCAATCTAATCCACTTAGGAGAACTGCCCTACTTTAGGCAAATAAAAATATTTAAATACATGTTGAGGCAGATATTCAAAGCCATTTATTTATTTCTGAATACTTAAAATTCTAAATCCAATTACAAATTGATCAATGTGAATTACAATATAACACTCAAAACACATCTAAACAGTACAAAGTCATAAACAAATACCTAACATAAAAATATAATTTAAACATTAATATCTGCTTAAAAAATATTGTTTTTAATTGTTTTCTAAAAATTGCATATCCTCAGATATTCTGAGTTCCAAAGTAGCTTATTCCAGAGTATTGGGCCAAAATGGAAAAACCTCATGCCCTAGTTTGTTGCAGTTTACCACATGAAAGAGGAAGAATGATAAGATAATGCTGATTTTCAGAACGTAATGACCTAGATGGTATGTTACTGAAAACGTATCCATCTAAATGGCTTAGCTGCAATATTTAATGACTTATCCAGCTAAATTCTAGCCAGGTAACAAGTTATCCAGCTACAATTTAGCTAGATAAGTTGGGGGTGTTCCTGGGGAGGCCGGTAGATGTTCAGGGGAGGAGCGGAGTTAGCTGGATAGGTTAATCAGCTAACTCCAATATTCAGAGCTAGCCGGTTAACAATCTAGCTACTCTAGTAGTGCCAAAGCTGTCCTAAACTAGCCGGATATACTTATCCAGCTAACTTTAAGATAGCTGGGTATATTCAGTGGCGCTGCTGCACCATTGAACATCCCGGTTAAGTTAGTTGGATAAGTGTATCCAGCTAACTTATCAAGCTGTTCAGCGGCTGAATATTGACCTCAACATAAAAACAAGAAAAATAAACAATAAATGACAGATTAAAATTCTTGTTTTGTCCCATGACATCTACTGTGTTTCTTAGGGAAACTGGAACTGTAAGACCATGGGTTTATAACATCCATCATCGGAGGGATCTCCCGGAATGCAGGGGTACACTATGGTCCCTGAGGTCACTTTTACTTCCATTTATCCTTCTTCTCACACCTACACAGTCCACTTGACCCCAGGTGCTGGCAGGGAGGAGAGGAGTAACCTCCAGGGACCTAGGCTCATGGGGTGGGCACCAACACACCTCTCAGCCTCACCTTTGGTTGCTTTCAGATGTACTTACTACTCACTCTGTCCTTGCTTTAGGGTACCGCTGACCTGAAAGAATATGTTGAATACTCTGGTGGGATGTTTAACAAACATTTCCTGCAACCAAAAACTTGGAAGTCCATTTCACAACAAAATTCTTCAACTAATCTTCACACAAAAATAAGCAGCCTAGAGGTACCTCCTTCAGGTTTTTAAACTGCATCAGTGTCCTTTAGGATGCCAGGCACTAGGTAGAGGCCCAACCCTCCTGAATGATAGAGAGTACGCACCTAGTGGGGCTGGGATCTGCTATCTCTTTCTCTGATAATAAAAGCTGAACTTCTGTAGGCAGAAAGCCCCAAAAGTGTTCAAAATCCAAAATGTCTCCTCCTTCTCAGTGGGCGGGAACTGCTCCCAAATACACAAGAACAAAACTCTCTGCTAAAATACTTCTACTTCTCTGTCAGGTCATTGCTGTCCCCTCCTTGTCACCCCTCCCAAGGCAGAGGTGACAAGTCTCCCCAAAATAGTAAACTGCTCTCTCAAACACTCCTCTTCTACTCTTACAAGACAATCCCTTCCAGACCGTGAGGTACTGGCCAGAGCAGAGTCTCTTCCCTTGGATTGATCAGGCTATGAAGCCTAAAAATAGGGATCAAACATCACACCACTCCGTCAACTCAAAATTCCAAAATGAACTTCCCCTCTATAAGGCTGTGTGGCCCAAAAATGGGGAGAACTCTGAAACACTCCAGTTTCCTTGAATCCTAACAAATAAATGCCAAAAAAACCCAATTCAGAATGCCAAAGCAAATGCTAAAATCCACACTGCTCCTTGCACACAGCCTGTTTTTGTATGTCACTGATGACCAATCTAGACAAACCACTGTGGAAGTGCCTGCAGGGATGGTCTGCAAACTACTCTCTATCCCTAGAAAATCCTAATCTAAGATCAGCTAGCGAAAATGGATAGTGGAGACCTAGGGGTCTATAAAGGTGGAATAAGTGCTAAAGAATGACGGGATCATCCTAATCACCAGGAGCCACCTAATAACCCTAGAATAAGGAATATATGTGGCTCTATATAATAAGCACCACCATGATTATCTTTAGGTACCCAATTCTGTCTTGCATTTTGGAAGCACAACTATGCCTTATTAAAAGAACAGATGTAAATTTAGCCTACACATACTTAAATTAGCGTCTTAACTAAAGGGCCTCGGATCCACTTAAGGTTGCAGCGTTTCAGGGGATAAAAATAAATAGTTTATATAGCTGCTGTTGTATGGCTGTGAATGTTACATTCTGTTTCTGCACATCCCTTCTATTCTTTCCAAGTCAGCAGCAAAACAATAGGCTTTCCCTGCAGGGCACATCTCCTGACAAAGCTGTACCCAGGCAAAAGCTTTTGAACAGTCTCCAGTGAACAGTGCACCTCTGTTATGTTCTACAATGGTAAATATGCTGCTGCCGTTCTGCATATATTAAACCGATTCCTTGCTCATGCTTCGGGAGTTGTCCTGCTCACTTCTTTACCTGGAGTTGAAAGTTTTCTGCTAGTTCTGGCACTGCGTGAGCTGCGCTCCTGTCAACTCATCTGTGAATTCCTGGTTGGCTGGCATGTCAGTGTATTCCACCATCTGTTCCATTGGTTGTTCTGGGACTGCATCGGTGACCTCCAGCTCCTTCAACATAATGAAAGAGTTTAGTGAAGAAAGAAAAGAACAGAAAAGTTCATCAAGCAGTTCTGCATGTTGAATAGGTAACTTTCTGATTACTCATGATAAAACATCAATCTTCAAAAATAAATTTTAAATATAGATTCAACTGACTGTTAAAACAAAGAGAATAATTATGATCAACCTTACTTCATTCTATGTTTTTAGTTCCCAAGATGATATTATTGTTTAAAGTTTTTGAAAGTTGCATCATTGCAAATCTAGTAAGTTAAGGAGTTACTGTGCTGATGCCTATCGGAACCCAATGTGGGCATCCCACTGAAACCTATAGAGGTCAATAGTATGTTATACAAGTGTAATGAAACCCAAAAGAAGCAGAAATCAAGAATAAATATTCTGCTATAGTAAAAGGCTCTTATTACATCACTTAATGAAATTTAAAGTGACCATCATATAGTGTCTCTGGTACAAAAGGCTTATTTGGTGAAGCCTTTAAAGCACGAGGACCTGGTATCTCTGGTGCAAATGGCTTATTGGTGAAGCCTTAAAGCACAAGGACCAGTTTAATCATCGGTCACCTATCGGCTTTGGTTAGCCCACTATGAGAGACAAAAATGAAAATGTGAGCGAGCCCATTAATGCTGCATAATCGCTATCAATTTAACATTTTATTTATTTATGTATTTATTATTTTTATATACCGACATTCGATCTCAATTGAGATATCACACCGGTTTACATTCAGGTACTGTAGGTATTTCTATATGGCTAATGGTGGAAGAAACACTTACTCACTATTAGCCATATGTTAAATTGATAGCGATTATGCAGCATTAATGGGCTCGCTCACATTTTCATTTTTGGCTCGCATAGTGGGCTAACCAAAGCCGATAGAGTGACCGATGATTAAACTGGTCCTTGTGCTTTAAGGCTTCACGAATAAGCAATTTGCACCAGAGATACCAGGTCCTCGTGCTTTAAAGGCTTCACCAAATAAGCCTTTTGTACCAGAGACACTATATGATGGTCACTTTAAATTTTCATTAAGTGATGTAATAAGAGCCTTTTACTATAGCAGAATATTTATTCTAGTATTTTATACAAGCAGGCTAATTTAGCCACATCACAAAGCTAATAATCAGAGTCCAGGTTTTCCTGCTGCAAAATTTTCACGATTTTGTGTGAATTATGTGGCAAATTTTCATAATTTTTCATAAAGATTCACAGTTCTGAATATGCAAAAAAAGTCAGTTTTTTTAAAATTGAAAAGCATTCACATTGTTTTTAAACAATATTTAAACAATACACATAAAAAGTATAACAAACGCAAAAATGAACAATTTATCAAGTTAAGAGATATGTTACAAACTGTGAAATGTCACTTTTATTTTGAATTGAAATAGTGCAATAGCCTTTTCGTATTTCTTGAGGAAGTCCTTGCTGTCTTTCTAAGCATATGATATTCTCTGTATACTAAAAATGTCCTCAGCATCAGCAGTTTGTCAAGCTGTTAATTACACAGAAAATATGTGCCCATATATTGGGCACATAGGAACAGTTATAAATAAGGGTTGAATTAACACAAGTTTGAAAGATGTCTTCAGCAGCAGTATCAAGTCACCAAGGTGTCTTATGAACCAAAATCCATGCCCTCTCTGCTAGCTGGGAGACACCAGCAGGTCCCTGCACCATCCAGGTCCTTGTAAATAGTGACTGGGCACTTTGCAGATGCAAGAACCTTTGTAAATTCTCCTAAAAGAACATCACTCCGTCCAAGAATTATTTCAAAATCATCTTTAATAAGGATTTAAGAGATCTTTGAGGGATCAAACATGCTAACTGCTTTCTCTGTCCACTTCAACTTTACCTTCCCTCAATCAACCTCAGAGCAGGAGGAAGGGGGTGAGGGGAACAACAAAAGAAGAAGGTTTCCTGCAGGCTGATTGCCAGGGGAGGGGCTGGAACAGGAGCAGTGAGAGAGCTGAGGCGGAAAGCAGGTAGGTACCATGCAGCTTTCTTCAAATAACCGAATGAAGGGGGTGTGAAAACTTTCCAAAATATTGATTCTCTGGCAGGTTGTTAATTGTGCAGCAGCGAGCCAGTTATGTGGTTTCTCCCATTGTTACACAATTGTGGGAGGCTAGAGACACTGCTACTAGTAGGCAGAGTGTGGACCGTCCATCTTCCCCCATGATCTCCCCTGATATTACAGCACCTGTGCTCCTCCCCTGCACTCCTGCAAAACAACAAAAGGACACAAGAAACTCACTTCGCTCCTGCCAGTTTGGCTGTTGAACCCAGAATGATGGCTTTCTGTGCCCCCACCATACTGTGACTTGCACAGGATGTGTACGTTGCTGCAGGTAAGTATGTGTACGGAGGGGGGTGGGAAGGAGCACATGAAGGCTGACCCCTTTTAAATCATTCCCTCCTTCATCTACAAATTCCTTTCCCCCAGCTGCATGCTCCAGCACCGATCCGCCCTTGCTCACCCCCCCCCCCCCCAGGCATATCTGGTGGTCTAGTGGGGCCCCAAGCACCCCCTGGGAACCGGGCCTAGTGATCTTTCCCTTCAAAATGGCTCTGGCTGACATGATACTAGAGATACCCCTATCATGTGATAGGGTGAAAGCTATTAGTATAACTGCATTTAAGATAGGTTTAGACAGGTTCCTGGAAGAAAAGTCCGTTAACAATTATTAAGGGAGAGTTGCAGAAATCCACTCTTATTCTTGGGATAAGCAGCTTGGAATCTATCTACTCCTTGGGATCCTGCCAGGCACTTGTGATCTGGCTTGGCCACTGTTGGAAACAGGATACTGGGCTTGATGGACCCTTGGTCTAACCCAGTATGGCATGTTCTTATGTTCTTATCTATGATGCTGGCTGGTGCCATTTTGAAGGAATATCATCAGGCCAGAGCTAGGTTGCTGGGAGGAGGGTTGAGCATGCAGCTGGGGGGCGACTTTGAAATCAGGGGACACGATTCATAAGGAGGAGGGTTGGGTAATGTCCATTGTGTTCACAGTGAGTTAAAAAAATTTGAAGCATTTTTTTTACCTCTAGAAATGGCAGGGATTGGTGGGGTTCTCCCAAGACTGCCAGGGGGTGTTTAAACATCTCTTCAGGTGAGGTGAAATTTTGCACCACAAAATTTATGCAAAATGTTTTGATTTTTACCTCAGGATCATAGTCAGAAATTAGTTCATTATCCCCCTATTTGTCTAATTTAAATCTGAGGTTGTGATTATTTTGAATGTAGCTGTGAGTCGTTGATTTAGAGTTTTCACTTAGGTTATTTCGCTAATGAATAGTATGAGTGTTAATGGGCATGAGAACAGTTGCTTTTGTGCTCATTAATGATCACATACACATTAGTGAGTTGATCCAGTAGACCAAGACTATAGAATGAACTGCTATAAAGATGACTTATAGGGAGAAAGAGATTTATAAAATAAGGAGCATGGCTATCTAAAGGAGTCGTCCCTGTTGTTCTAACAGCAAACATACAAGAAGTAGTAGTTGTTTGGATGAAAAAATAGGTGAGTAGGAAAGAATAGATTTAAGAAACAAAAAGACTAATATTTTAAGGAATCCAGCTGGTCCTACTTCTACTGTATTTTTCTCGAAGCTTCCTCCATACTCTGTGGACAATTTGATTCTTATCTCATTTATTTTTCTGGAGTCCTAGGTATTGAGTTTTCACAATTACACTGATTGATTGTCTGGGCTAAATGAGCCTTTTATTTTGGTGATTAACGCGTGACTTCTTGTCTGTTTTCTCATGCCTGTAAAAACAATTCAACCAAATTATAGAAAAAAATTGCTCTGAATACAGTTAACACCAAAATAAATTATGAACCGGAATACTCAAAAGAACAAATTTTAATTTAATTTTAAATGACCATCATAATGACGCCAGAGGGACTGCATTAATTCTTTAAATGACTAATGTCCAAGAAGGCGTGAGCAGTGAAGTCATCAGTTATCAAACAAGCAATGGCTCATATGCTACAAGATCTTGAAATCTTATATGTTAGAATTTGTTTAAGCCCTTTTTTTTAATATACAGTATGCAAATAAAAGGTGGCTGTAACACTTATCTGAGAACGTTTTCAGATGACAACTACAAATTGATGAAGAATCCTGGAAGACAATTCCTGTGGTGGCCGCAGAAAGCTTTAGTTCATTTGTTTGCAGCCCGTCAGCAATCTAAACTCTGTTTGCAGACTGTCAGCAATCTAAACTCAGACACTGCAGCGTTTCAAGAGCATAGAGCTCTCTGCTTCAGGAAATATGCAGATGACTAAAGGTGTCCTCCATTACAAGTGATGATTAATTGCAGCCACAATTCAAGTCTAAATCTAAAAAACTAAAATGATTTTTTACAGTGCACTGCATTGTCAATCCATCAAAAGTTCAACACCGCCACTGGTCAATGGAAATGTGTACAAATTATTTTCGGGGCTATAGGAAAATGAATAAAAGTGAAAGCATTATAGCAAATGAGAATTAAAGGAACAGATTATAGCAACTTCAAAACTTTCTTATGTTTAACAATTTTTATTGCATTTTCCACAAAATAACAGAAACAGAATAGTCGGACACAGGTACACTTCAGTATCCGACAACAGGCAAAACTGTTAGAATGCAATTACATGTCAGAGAACAAAAGATTAGAACCACCCTCCTCAGCCCCCCACCCAAATCTAATAAAACCTAACAATCATACTGTGATGTGGAAGTTGAAAAGTCACCAACCAAGCCACCAGAGTCCATGATTCCATTGGTCAGTTATTCAGGATCAGGCTGCGCGCTCTATGTGGTAGCGCCTGAATGTACGGTTCCCAAATTTTCAAAAAAGTATGATGATGGCGGGGGGATGTACGAGCCGTCAAGTGTTCCATCTGCATGAGCCGGTGTAAGTGATTCCGCCATGCCCAGAAAGAGGGTGCCGCTGCTTCTTTCCACTGAAGGAGTATCAGTCGTTAACCTACAAAGCAAGCTTTCATAAAGAACATACGATGTCCCGCTTCCCGGATGCGTGCCAGGGGAATACATTCAAAGAGAATCATAAGAGGGGATACTTGTAAGGATACACCCAACAACCCAGCCAAATAGGAGATAATGCGCCTCCAAAATTGCTGAACAGCAGTACAGCCCCAGAACAAGTGTGAAAGAGTACCTCTCTCCCTATTGCACTTCCCACAGGTGGCCATCGGAACTAGTCTAGAATGGAAACGCCACTTGTGTGGACACGTACGCCCTCCAGAGAAATTTAAATTGCATTTCGCGATAGTATGAATTTGAAGACACTTTCGCGATGCACTTAAAGCTGGCTCCCAATTGAGTGTCCAAGACCCAAAATTCCCCTTCTCTATTCCAGCGTTCCGCCAGGTCAGAGCATGGGTTTTTATAAGTGAGCTTCCTCAGATGATTGTAATAATGAGAGAGAGAAGGCACTATAGCCGCTCTAATAGGAAGCAAGCTGCAATAGCCTTAAATCCACCCGGCAGTAAACCAGCTTCTGGCAAGGAATGTACATAATGAGAAAGTTGTAAATATGAAAACACTGAATATTGCCAAAACCATAAAGTGTGGACAATTTGGCGGGCTGTAGTAAGTGTCCTGTGTCATCTAAAACATGCCCCAACAGTGTTACGCCTCAGGCAGCCCATCGCCTAAACACTATGGAGGTCGACCCAGGAGAAAGTCAGGGTTTCCCTGCAACGGAATGAAGTAGGCACATTCTTGGGGAGCTGCAGTCATTTCAATAACCGAAACCAGGCGTGTCCGTATCGGGCGTATCAAGCCAGCCAGCAGCTCAGGTATTGTCAGTTTATCCCAGTTAGCCTGTAAGATATAGCGCAAATCACGAGCACCACATATTTCCCAATCAGCAGCTAAATGAATGTAAAATCTTTCCCCAAGTAACCACTCCCGTACCATCCTTAAATTGCTAGCCCAATTATACAAGCCAAGGTCAGGTACACTGAGACCACCCATTCCCCATTGGCTCTGCAAACGTCTTAAGGCAATTCTAGATTTTTCCCCCCGCCAAAAAAAACCCCTCATACCACCTTCTAATCCAAGACATCCACAAGTCAAAACTTTCTTAATGCTGCTTCATTTTTTCTCTTAAAGGCCAAGGGACGATGGACAGTCTGATGGCCCACTGTATAGCTCTGACAAACAGCTGACTAAGGCCTGGATTTATCAAAATACACTAAATATCGCATGCGATAGGAAAAGGGGTGTGTTTTGTGGTAATAGGCAGTTTATCGCAATTTGCACTAATACCTATGTGAAGCATTATCTTAATCAGGGCCCTGGGTGGGGGGGAGGGGGGAGAGAGAGAGAGAACATAGCCATAATGCCCTCACACTAGATAGGTATTAGAGATGTAAATCATTTTTTTATGTTTGTGTCGTTCTTCATTTTTCAGCCGCCGCAGGAAATGTTTTTTGCGGTTCAAGGTTTCCTTTTCGCAAAAATCATTTTTTTGGGTTAGCGTGCATTATCATGGGTTAGTGCACGCTAACTCCCGTCAGCGCGCGCTAACAAAACTGTTAGATTTTGGTACTTTTTGTTAGTTTTTGTTAGCGCGCGCTAACAAAAAAATGATTTTTCGTGAAAAAAACGGGAAAATCCTGATGTTTCAAGGAGCCCGAAAAACTATGCCGAATTGGACAATTTCGTTGAAATTTTCCAATTCGGCAAAAACGAATGCACACTCTAGTATTTATCTCTATGGGAGGCCCACCTAGTCACTCGAGATGAGGTTTAGGCATTAGTGTAGGGGTTAGGGGCTACTTTGACATTCAAAGTGAGACGTATGAACACAACAGTGCTCTCTTCTGAAGATTTGATGACCTTCGGAGTAAGGAAACTCATCCAAAGATGAGATTTGTGCAATGTTCTCTCAACCTAGCTTGAAGAGAGTCCATCAAGCTAGGTTGAGAGAACATTGCACAAATCTCATCTTTGGGTGAGTTTCCTCACTCCGAAGGTCATCAAATCTTCACAAGAGAGCACTGTTCTGTTCTTATGTCTCATTTTGAATGTCAAAGTGGCCCCTAACCCCTACACTATTACCTAAACCTCACCTCGAGTGACTAGGTGGGCCTCCCATAGAGATATAAATATCTATCTAGTGTGAGGCCATTATGGCTAGGCTCACTTTCTCCCCTCCCCCCCCCCCCCCCCCAAGGGCCCTGATAGCTTGGCTGGCTCTCCAGGAGCTTAAAACATCATGTGCAAAAAACATCTCAACCACAATAAAGCCCTATCGCACGGCTTTACACAAATGAAAAAGGTGTAGTTAAAATTCACATTAAAGCCGTGCGATAGGCTTCACAAAACTGTGAGTCCAGCCCACTTGGCCAAAATTCCCACCCCAATATCCTCCCCTTTTTCTCATTTGCATAGCACCAAACATTATGGCATTTTCACATACGTTAATGGCATTTTTGCATGCGAAAATGCCATATAGCACTTTAATAAATGGCCCCCCAAGGCAGCTGCTAAAGCGGCAGCCATTTTTTAAAGGAGCAAAATACTGCAGATGACAATCATTCCCCAGTGTAACACAAAAAATGCTAGATACCAAATAATTTGAAAATTATAGAGTATGCCAGTTTATATATTCGTTGAGACCATATGGTGTGATTGATTTGAAAAAAATCCAAAAATGCTCTCTTTTGTTGAGTGCAGTATGCAATCACTTCCCCACAATAGCTGGTATAATTGTTATAATACTATCGATTGTAGCTCCAAAAAAGTATGTATATATGTAATACAAGGCTGGACAATCAGCACATAAGATCTTTAGTATTAAGCTGACTCTGGTGCTCAGTGAGGCGAACTCCAGTCTTTCTCATAGTTCGTCCAACATAAATGCTCAGACAAGGACATTGAATAAGAGAGAAAACCACCTCAGAATTACAGAATTACTCGCCCAGTGGTAGGATGCTTCCAGGAAGGACCTTGCATTGAGATCGCACACATATCACAGGGCCCACAGCTGCAGTGACCCGGCTCAGGGGAATCCAAAGGAGGCAATTGAGGAAGCACCACATGCATGGGATAGTCTTTGATGTTGTTACCTCCTGAAAAAGAAAAAAAAGAAGCAATCTTTAAACATGGAATGAGGGCACAAAACATGCCTGTAACGTCTAATCAATAAGACGTAATATGGTGTGCCATATTTGAAAATTTCAATATGCAGACAATGCTTTCAAGTGAAGGTTTAGCTTGTATTGGAGTAAATGATCCAGATCAGAAATCTGGCCCTCAAGTAAGAGCAGTTAGCAGATAGACTGGAAAACCTTGAGATCTGTATTGGCTTCAAACTATTAAAATAATATAGAAAAGATGTTGTAGAGCTACTGCAGATACAATAAGATAGGATTTACCAAACGTTGACTAATGTGACCCCCATTTTAGCACCTGAAAATTCATATGACCTCAGAGGATGACAAAAATAAATTAGCAGGGGGTGTGTCCCCCTCCAACAATAACTCCACCAGGGGGCATATCCAGAAGTGGACCATTTGGGTGGGGCACAAGGTTAACCATGGGTAGGCTGTAGGCCATGCAGGTCTGAGACCTACTAGTTAGTATTCTTATTGAGTAAATAATGTCATATACTGCACCCTACGAAGACTTTCAAAGTAGTTTGCAATAGCCATTATACATTGTGCGTGAACTTTTAAAACATTTTACCTCATTATTTCAAGCACTTGCAGTTAAATTACTTATTATTCTGTATTAATTTATTTTATATTTATTGCAGTTTATAAATCCACAAGAATATCATGTAAAAAGCAAACACAAACAAACATCCAATCAATCCATGTAAAATAACAAAAATCAATGTATTCTTTCATGAATCCTCTTTGCAGAAAACCAGAAATCATCATAACTACCATATAATAAGCATTAATCATCATAAGAGGTGCAGAGCAAAGCTAGGACAATTCATATTACAACCAACAGTGAAAAAAAAAAATATTCAAATTCTGGTGTCACTTCAGCAAAAAAATATTCCTCCACTGCTAAACATTGTGAAGTAATACCAAACTCCTGGCAAAAAGAGAAACCTAGAGCCTTGCCATTTCATATAGTCACAGCACTGACTTTCAGGACATCAAATAACAGTAACCTTATGAAAAAGCAGCAACACAAATACTACACCAGGCCCTAGAACATTAATACATCACCTACTGGAGAAACAGAACAAGCTGGACTACTACAGAGAAACTACACGCTAGCAGAAATACTGCATTTCAGTCATACACAGGCAAAACAGAGGCCAACCTTTACCTAATATAGAAATAAGAGATTATAAATTATAAACAGAAACTTGCAGCAAAACCCGGAGAAACTAGTCCTCTGAACTGTGGAATACTGAAGAAAGAGTAAAATACAAAAATATAAGAAATGCATATTCCTTAAGATGACATATTCCAATTGCTAAAATATCAAAATAATTTTAACTTTTTTATTTTATCTTTGTTGTCTGATCTTGTATGTTTTTAATCAGTTGGTCCCAGTCTCTTTTTTCTCATTTTTTTCCTTTTCGGTCATTTCCTAATTCTTTTTTAGGGTCTCTCTCTCATTCTGTTTCTTCTCCTACTGTCTTCTTCCCCTCCTTCCTCACACACTCACACACACACACACACACAGAGGCTCATACTTTCTCTCACAGGCTTCCCTCATACACACAAGCTCTCACTTTCATATGCTCTCCCTCCCCCTAAGCTTACACTCTTACATTCTCTACACACACACACACACAAGCTCTCACTCTCACATTCTTTGGCATACACATAAGCTCTCACTCTAAACATGCTCTACCATATACACACACACACAAACTCTCACTCTCACATGCTCTACACAAACACATGCTCTCAATTTCTCATACCCCCCCCCCCCATCCTTGCTCCCATTCTCACACACAGATACACACCCAGGTTCCCATTTTATACACACATAATGCACCCCCTGGTTCCCATTCACAGAGACGCATATCCAGGCTCCCATTCTCAACCCCACACACACCCCAGACTTCCCATTCTAATCCACATACACCCCTAGGCTCCCCTTCTTACCCACACACACATACCCAGGCTCCCATTCTCACCCACATATACCATGGGGCCTTTTCATTATGCACAGCCAAACTCCTACTTTCACCACACAAGGATGGGATCCCAAAATGGACTTGCTTCTCCAGCCCTCTTCTTCGCTGTCGCATGAATGGGATCCCATGATGGCATTGCTGCTCTAGCCCTTTTCTGCTGTCAGACAGACCTGGTTGAGTGGGCCTGACCCCAAAGTAGATGAGCCATGGCCTACCCAGGCCCACCTGTGACTACGGCCACTGCTTTCCAGTTGATCCTTTTCTCAACTTCTATCCCCTCTAGAAGACATTCTCTCTCAACCTCTGCCCCTTTAGCTGAGCAACTTTTATATACCCAGCTCCTCTCTCATCTTCCTAACTTTTCACCTCTCCTGACCCTATCCAACCCTTTCATATTGTAACAGCTGATCCTTTCTCACATTTAAAGCCTTTTTTATGACCCCCCCAATTGATCCTCAATCATGCCTTCCCTCTCACCTCTGTAGCCAATTGATCCTCTATTATCCCTCCTTCTCATCCTTTGCCCATCCCCTCTCTTTCACCTTACCACCCTCACCTCCTCCTCTCCATCCCTTGTCTCATACTCCTCCAATTGATCTCCTCTCATCCCTGGCGCTTCTATTACATACCCCAGCTGATCTTCTGTCATTCTCCACCCTCACCCTCCACAGCCAATCCCTCTCCAGCTGATCAAACTCTCAATCAACCCTCCTGCATCTGATCTCTTAATTAAAATGGCCCCAGTTCCTAAACACCCCCACTGGGCAGAGTCAGTGGCAACACTTTTCCTTTTGACTCTGGGCTTAAAAGTGGATGGCAACTGGTAGGAAGAGAGAACAGGATCCTGACAGGGGCAATATTTTTCTCTTGGGTATGTTTCAGTGGTGGGTGAAGAGCAGAGAGCTATGGCAATCTCCCTCTGCACATTCAGCCCAACCTTCCCTCATAGCTGGTCCCAAAATCCAATTGAAATGTGAAAGTAGCAGTAGCAATAGTAATTAAAGTCAGCACTGGTCCTGTGAGCCAATGCAAAGCTCAAAGATCCTGAGGAGATCCTCATCTCTCCTCATGCAGGGATTCCTATTACCACAGAAACTCATGCAAGAGTAGGACCACACAGGGCTCTGTGTGTGTGTGTGTGCTGACTCAAGGCCCATGCTGACTTCCACTACTAATACTGCTGCTAGTACCTGAAGAGTTTTGTCCTTTGAGATACATGTGACCCCTGCAAAATGATTTGTGACCCCCATTTGGGGTCCTGACCCCCAGCAATGAGAAGCCCTACAATAAGGTGAGTCAGCTCTCATTCGCAATACTGCTGATTAATGATGCAATTTTCTGAAATATGCATCACTGTACTGTTCCTTCCTACGAGGTGAATGCTAAAGGGGAAATGTGTACTATATATGGGTGAAAGCACTTTTTTAGAAGGTTCGTTTAGCAGCTGAAAAATGTAGTTTCAATGATCAATTCAAGCAGCTGTTGCTTTTTGCTTCTGGCCATAAATTAAAATGTATGATGTGGTAGATTCCTGTGTAAAATAAGTACATCTTCAAGATCAATGCACAGTACAGATTCACAAAGAAAGCATGTGTGGGGTGTGAGGAAATGAACTTTTCTGAGCAACAAAAGAGCATTATTCTGCCTTTATAGAGCAGGCAGCAGGGAGCAATCATTTCATCAAAGGGAAATACAAAAAAAATAGCTTTGAGGACATTAGCACAGGAGAGGTGAATATGGGACCTACTGTGATCACACAGACAGGTGTCTGCCGGTATGGTCGGGGGAATAGAAAAGTTGATACAGAGATACCATTGCTGGAGACATCTGTCCCCGAGCTGAGCACCTGGGTTTCACAGCTGCCAGCTACACAGCAGGAGCAATTTTATTTAAAAAGAAGACAGATGAGAAGATGATGATAGGAGCACGTGCCATGTCGCCAATGATGAATAGCAAAGGCGCCCAGAGAGTAACTGCAATTAGATGAGCGACAGTTTGATACGTCTCACTGTCTCAGTAATGAAATGTTTTTAAATGAATGGGAGAAGGTGGAAAGAGGGAAAAAGGAGGGCTCAGGCTCCATTATTCAAAAGGAAAGAAAAGAAACCCATGGTGTGAAGGTGGCAGGCAGCTGGGGGCATGGGGTGGAGGGTACATTTCAAATCTGTCAAGTTTAGGGGGGCAGTTTTCCACAGCCTGCATTGTGTGCAGAGCATACCATGTGTTATAGGTAGATATCAACTTGTGCGTTATCCAGCTAAATGCCGCTGAATATTGACCCCTTTGTTTATGTTTATGCTTATGATCAGGAAACAATACTTCTTGATTAGAGCTATAAATCTATACTTTTTTTAGGCTTCTGTAATTGTGTTCATATGAATGGAGAAAAATGCTAATTGCTTTGAACTCCATAGATCTGCAACGCTAATATTTTTTGCAGATTTAAAAAATTTGTGCTAATTGATGAATCTCATAAGACACTAGACTGAAATCAACTTCACCTGCATCTTTGTGTCACTGAAAACTTTGTTAGAAGCTGAAACAGATAGAACTGGAGACAACCTGGCCATACCTGTACATGTAGAACAGAAGAATTATTAGTGCAGTAAATAGTATAAACTTAACCCTCCTTCTGTCATGCCCTTTATCAATCTAATGTACTAAAGTACATTAATGCTATTGCAAGCCTTAATGTTTGTTCATTGCTCGCGTAATCAATTGCAAGTGGTTAATAAGCGCTAACAGCACTGTTAACCTGTGTAAACTAGCTTGCAATAGCTTTAAAATGTAATCTATGGAATGAGCTAATTAGATGCAAAAGTATGTAAAATAGCTCACTACCTACTAGTACAGTGAAATGTATTGCAGATGTATTAATGCCAAAAATCAAACTAAAATCTACAGGGGGTATAAAGCACATCGGCACATTCGTGTTATAAAATACGATATCCGCATGCACGTGTGGCATATTTAACATCCGCGCACACATGTGCAGGCAGGTGGCGTCTTCTATGCGCAGGAGGGTAATTTTTAAAACACAACGCACGGTAATATGAGTAAGGCTTCCCCAGTTCCCTCCCAATCCGCGCCAATTAAAGAGCAGACTGGGAGGGAACTTCCCTATACAACCTACCTAACCTTCCTCCTTATCTCCTCTCCTCTCCTTCCCGACCCCTAACCCTTTCCTAGCTATAATAATTTTGTTTTTTACCTTGCTGCTTCAAAGGAGCAGCAATAGGCTCTGCGCGTCAGTCGGCTGCTGGTGCGTGCTTTCCCGTGACAGCAGCTAATGGCACTGTCCCAGCCCGCCCCCTGGCCCGCCCCTTCTGAGAGGCCCGGCACTTCGACGCATACCGGGGTTTATGCACAAGGTGAGGGCCCATTGTAAAATGTGCGTGGCATGCACAAGGCCCAGCCACATGCGTAAACCCCAAAGTTTACACGTGTAGCCCTTTGAAAATTTACTTGACATTCAGAAGGCACTGCTATGGGGCCAATCATGGCCCCTGACATAGCATGTTTATATTGTCTCAATTTGAAGCTGATTGGATTTACAATAATATTTTCCATCAAGTCATCCCAATCTGGCTCCATTTTATTGACAATATTTTTCTTCTTTGGACAGGCACAGATGTCCAATTTTTTATGTTTGTAGATTGGCTCAACAATCGTGACCCCATCCATCATTTTTCTTACTGTCTGGCTTTGTCCAAGATATCCTTTTTAGACATCTTAGATGCAGTAAGTGACAGTTAATTCATCACTTCCATTTTTTGAAAATCCACTGACAGGAACACCCTATTGCGTTATGATAGCAATCATCCCCATATGCTCAGAGATAATGGGCCAGATTTTAAGAATTAGGCGCGGGCGTTAGATTTGTTGCGCGCAACCCGGCACTCACAAATCTACACCTTGTTTTTATAACATGTGCGCCAGCCGTGCAACATGTTATAAAATCCGGGGTCAGTACACAAGGGTCCTGTACATTTGTGCACCTTGCGCATGCCGAGCCCCTGGGGAGCCCCGATGGCTTTCCCCGTTCCCTCCGAGGCCGCTCCGAAATCGGAGCGGCCTCAGAGGGACTTCATTTTGCCCCCCCACACCTTCCCCTCCCTTCCCCTATCTAACCACCCCCGTGCCCTACCTAAATCCCCCTTACCTTTATTATTTAAGTTGCGCCTGCCTCTGGGCAGGCGTAGGTTGCGCATGCCAGCCAAGTGCCGGCACGCGATCCCCCAGACTACCAGGCCTTCGGAGGCCTGGTAGTCTAGGGGATTCAATGTGAAACTGAGTGCGGTACACCACCCGAAACATTGATCATACATTTGCTGTACATCTGATGAAACTTATTGTGTGAAGTTCCACCTAGAATTTGAAGTGTTCAAGCCCCTGAGGCAGCGGCCAACGAGCTGCGAAACTCGGCCTGAGTCGGGCATTTATTGAGCACATCTCTGTTCTAATAAATACTGAAATAAGACTGAGGCATCTATTGTGTTTTTGTTCTCCTGACGGCTATCATAGATCGCCTACCTCTTTGTTTTCTTGGACCTTCGGAGGCCTCTGGCCAAGCCCTGCCCCGGACCACCTCGCCCTTTTTTTAAAGCCCCGGGACATGCACGTGTCACCAAGCCTATGCAACATAGGCTCGGCGCGCGCAGGAGCGGGTTTTAGGGGTTACGCGCATAACCCTTTGAAAATCCGACCCAATATTCCTACCGGCCAGTTTTTAAGGTTAAGACATCTTTGTACATCACATTCAGATTATATTTCTCAGGCACAGTCTATGAAAAATTGATTTCTTGACAGAGGTTACCCTGCACATTTTGTTAAAATATCATATAAACCTGCTCTTTTTACCAATCGAGAATATAACATAAAAACATAAGAAAATATGATATGCCATACTAGGTCAGACCAAGGGTCCATCAAGCCTAGTATCCTGTTTCCAACAGTGGCCAATCCAAGTTACAAGTACCTCACAAGTACCCAAACATAGATCACAAGCTACTATTGCTTATTAATTACTGTCATAGCAGTCTATGGATTTATCCTCTAGGAACTCATCCAAACCTTTGTTAAACCCAGTTACACTAACTACTTTAACCCCATCCTCTGGCAATGAATTCCAGAGCTTAACTATGCACTTAGTGAAAAAGACATTTCTTTGATTTGTTTTAAATGACCTACCTGCTAACTTTATGGAGTGCCCCCTGGTTCTTCTATTATCTGAGAGAGTAAATAACCAATTTACATTAACTTGTTCAAGTCCTTTCATGATTTTGTAGACTTCTATCATATCCCCACCTCAGTCGTCTCTTCACCAAACTGAACAGCCCTAACTTCTTTAGTCTTTCCTCATAGGGCAGCTGTTCCATTTCCCTTATCATTTTGATCGCCCTTCTCTGCACTTTCTCCAGTGCAGCTATATCCTTTTTGAGATGCACATAGTATTCAGGTGCAGTCTCACCATGGAGTGATACAGAGGCATTATGACATTCTCCATTTTATATTCCATTCCCTTCTTAATAATTCCTAACAATCTGTTTGCTTTTTTGATCACCACAGCACACTAGGCTGACAATTTCAATATTGTTATGACTCCAGAAGTGGACCCCTGTTCCAAGGTAAGGTTATCACAGCCAAAGGGGGAGTTAACCCTCTCTGGTCCTTACCGTCAGAGGGCAAGGCTTGAAGGTTCGCCAGTCGAGTAAAAGACTTCACCCTGGAAGCTCGCGCTTCCCCCAGGAGGAGCCTGTAGGAACCCAGCCGCTGGGACTTAGGAGACTTCCTCAGGACTGAAGATTGGTCTGGATGCAGATGCCTCCTGTAGGTCGTTGATTCAAGATGGCTGGCGCCTCCAGCAGGCCAAGTCAGTCCAGGAGTCGAAGCCGAAGAGTAGTCGAAAGCCGTTCCGAGGGTCGAAGCCAGAAGAAGGGTCGCAAGCCAGTCCAGGAGCAAATCAGGAGAAGGATCCACAGCCAGTCCCGAAGCAAGCCAGGAGAAGGGTCCGCAACCAGTCCAAGGTCAAGCCAAACGAACGACAGCTGAGGGTGAGTACCTGGTCCTGGCCATGGACCGCCGCGGCCGGTGGTCATGACAGTCGGCCCCAGTCGCAGCTTGCCGCAGCCGGCGGCCATAACAAATATATTATCCACTATGATGTCTAGATCTCTTTCCTGGGTGGTAACTCCTAAGATAGAACCTCTAACATTGTGTAACTACATCAAGGGTTATTTTTCCCTATATGCATTACTTTGCACTTACATAGAAATGAAGTGAAACCTAGAAACATAGAAATGACGGCAGAAGAAGACCAAACAGCCCATCCAGTCTGCCCAGCAAGTTTCACACTTTTTTTTTTCTCATACTTATCTGTTACTCTTGGTTCTTAGTAACCTTTCGGTTCTATTTCCCTTCCACCCCCACCATTAATGTAGAGAACAGTGTTGGAACTGCATCTAAGTGAAATATCTAGCTTAATTAGTTAGGGGTACTAACCGCCACAATAATCAAGCTACACTCATGCTTATTTGTTTACCCAGACTATGTAATTCAGTCCTTGTTGGCTGTTGTCTGTATATAGATCCACTTTTCTTCATTCCCCCTGCTGTTGAAGCAGAGAGTTATGCTGGATATACATTGAAAGTGAAGTATCAGACTTTCTCCCCTGCCGTTGAAGCAGAGAGCTATGCTGGATATGCTTGAAGGATCAGTCTTTCTCCCCTGCCGTTGAAGCAGAGAGCTGTGCTGGATATGCGTGAAGTATCAGTCTTTCTCCCCTGCCGTTGAAGCAGAGAGCTATGCTGGATATGCATTGAAAGTGAAGTATCAGGCTTATTTGGTTTGGGGTAGTAACCGCCGTAACAAGCAAGCTACTCCCCGCTTTTTTGTGAATGCAAATCCTTTTTTCCACATTTCCTCTTGCCGTTGAAGCATAGAGCAATGTTGGAGTCGCATTAACCATGTGTATGTTTAAATTTTATCTGCCATTTGGAAGCCCAATCTTCCAGTCTCACAAGATCCCCCTGCAATTCATCACAATCCACTTGAGATTTAACTACTCTGCATAATTTTGTGTCATCCGCAAATTTGATCACCTCACTCATTGTTAGAGATGTGAATCGTTTTCCATATCGTCTTAACGATAGAAATCGTGTGGCAGGAGAAGAAAATCGTGTTTGGCACGATTATTTCGTTGAAAAATCGTTAAAAATCGTTTTTTCCGATTAGTGCGCACTAACTCGAGTTAGTGCGCACTAACTCAAAATGATACAAATAGACACTTTCCAGGTCACTGAAGGTCAGTTAGGAATGAATATGTGTTCCTATTGGCTGGCAGCCCTCTTATCTATTGATGTTACCAAGGTTACCACTGAGGTGATGGTTGGGGGGATGGGAAATGGAACTGGAAACTCATGAACACCAACAGAAAATGAAACAAAGTGTTCACACTTCCCAGGTCAGTAAAGGTCACTTAGGAATGAATATGTATTCCTATTGGCTGGCTGTGCTCTTATCTATTGATGTTACCAAGGTTACCACTGAGGTAATGGTTGGGGGGATGTGAAATGGAAACAGTTGGAAGCTTGACATGTGATGATCAGCACTCACGTGACTAGAACTTCTTTGTTTATTATTTTTGTTAGCAGACACGTGCATGTTGAATTTGCCAATCACTGTGCATTTTAGAAAGGTGGTCCTGGCTGGAACTGTACACAGTTCAAATATATGTAATTGATTGTTGGTAAGTGTATTTTTTAAGTAGCCACACTGGCACAAGTATGTTTACTTTTCCTCCTACTTAACTCACTAGCTCAGCTTTGTAAGAAGGGCTTCTCTGCTTGAGTGAGGGTCAGGCAGCTCCCCCCTGTCTGTGAAGCCAGCCTCTCACTAGTAATGCAGGGAGGGAGCTGTCTCAGACTTCACCATCCTCCCCCCCTCCCTCACCCACACACCATTCACTAGCTGGGACATGGGGGAAGTCAGGAGTGAGGGTCAGGCAGCTCCCCCCTGTCTGTGAAGCCAGCTTCTCACTAGTAATGCAGGGAGGGAGCTGTCTCAGACTTCACCATCCTCCTCCCCCCCCCCTCACCCACACACCATTCACTAGCTGGGACATGGGGGAAGTCAGGAGTGAGGGTCAGGCAGCTCCCCCCTGTCTGTGAAGCCAGCCTCACACTAGTAATGCAGGGAGGGAGCTGTCTCAGACTTCACCATCCTCCCCCCCCCCCTCACCCACACACCATTCACTAGCTGGGACATGGGGGAAGTCAGGAGTGAGGGTCAGGCAGCTCCCCCCTGTCTGTGAAGCCAGCCTCTCACTAGTAATGCAGGGAGGGAGCTGTCTCAGACTTCACCATCCTCCCCCCCCCCCCCCTCACCCCACACACCATTCACTAGCTGGGACATGGGGGAAGTCAGGAGTGAGGGTCAGGCAGCTCCCCCCTGTCTGTGAAGCCAGCCTCTCACTAGTAATGCAGGGAGGGAGCTGTCTCAGACTTCACCATCCTCCCCCCCCCCCCTCACCCACACACCATTCACTAGCTGGGACATGGGGGAAGTCAGGAGTGAGGGTCAGGCAGCTCCCCCATGTCTGTGAAGCCAGCCTCTCACTAGTAATGCAGGGAGGGAGCTGTCTCAGACTGGTATCAGGGTTAGGGCACTGTGTACAGGAAGATCACAACACTCCTGGTATTAATAGGGATAGGGCACTGTAAGAGATGACTGTAGTAGATTGAATAAAGATCTGATGTTTCTGCTCTCCTCACACCAAACAAAACAACACACAAGCAGAGAAGCCCTTCTTACAAAGCTGAGCTAGTGAGTTAAGTAGGAGGAAAAGTAAACATACTTGTGCCAGTGTGGCTACTTAAAAAATACACTTACCAACAATCAATTACATATATTTGAACTGTGTACAGTTCCAGCCAGGACCACCTTTCTAAAATGCACAGTGATTGGCAAATTCAACATGCACTAGCATTTCAGGTGCCTGCTAACAAAAATAATAAACAAACAAGTTCTAGTCACGTGAGTGCTGATCATTACATTACTTTTTTGTCAAGCTTCCAACTGTTTCCATTTCACATCCCCCCCAACCATTACCTCAGTGTTAGCCTTGGTAACATCAATAGATAAGAGGACAGCCAGCCAATAGGAATACAATTACATACATACATATTCATTCCTAAGTGACCTTTACTGACCTGGGAAGTGTGAACACTTTGTTTCATTTTCTGTTGGTGTTCGTTAGTTTCCAGTTCCATTTCCCATCCCCCCAACCATCACCTCAGTGGTAACCTTGGTAACATCAATAGATAACAGGGCAGCCAGCCAATAGGAACACATATTCATTCCTAACTGACCTTCAGTGACCTGGAAAGTGTTTATTTGTATCATTTTCAGTTAGTGCGCACTAAATCGAGGTAGTGCGCACTAACGGGGAGTTAGTGCGCACTAACTCGATTTAGTGCGCACTAACACGATTTAACGATAAATCGTTAGAATTTCTATTGTATCTTGTTCTATAACGATTTAAGACGATATTAACATTATCGGACGATAATTTTAATCGTTGAAAAACGATTCACATCCCTACTCATTGTACCCCTTTCCAGATATTTATAAATATATTAAAAAGCATCGGTCCAAGTACAGATCCCTGAGGCACTCCACTGTTAACCTTTTTCCACTGTGAAAAATGACCATTTAATCCTACTCTCTGTTTCCTGTCTTTTAACCAACTTGCAATCCGCAAAAAGACATCACCTCCTATCCCATGACTTTTTAGTTTTCTTAGCAGCCTCTCATGCGGGACTTTGTCGAACGCCTTCTGAAAATCCAAATCAACCACATCTACTGGTTCACCTTTGTCCACATGTTTATTCACCCCTTCAAAAAAAATGTAGGAGATATGTGAGGCAAGACTTCCCTTAGGTAAATCCATGATGGCTGTGTCCAATCAAACCATGTCTATCTAAATGTTTTGTGATTTTTTTTCTTTATAACAGTTTCCACGATTTTTCCTGGCACTGAAGTCAGGCTCACTGGTCCATAGTTTCCCTTTCCCTTTTTAAATATTGGGGTTAAATTGTCCATCTGCCAATCTTCAGGTACATTGAATGATTTTAATAATAAGTTAAACATTTTTACTAATAGATCTGAAATTTCATTCTTTAGTTCCTTCAGAACCCTGAGGTGTATACCATCCAGTCAAGGTGATTTACTACTCTTCAGTTGGTCAATCAGGCCTACCACATCTTCCAGGTTCACCGTGATTTGGTTCAGTTGATCTGAACCATCACCCATGAAAACCTTCTGTTATTTTTACCCACAACAGCACCACCGACAGATAGACTTACTTGGGTTTTGCTTTCTCTAGCTGCCTTGGGGAAATTTGTGCCAGTATAAAGTGATAGTAGTCCGTATTAGCCCCTCACTCCATTTTCAAAGAACCACCCCTCCCCCCCCCCCCCCCCCCCCCCCCCCAGAGTTTGCCTTTCGGAGAGGTCATAATCGCCATGATTTACTTGTCCATTCAGACCTCCATAGGATTGCTCCACTGCCTCAGTTGGCTAATGTTTGTGATCACTTTCTTTGTGGCCACTGTACATCCTGCTCTTTTTCTGAATCAATTTATACTTTTTTACATCCTCACAGTCATAAACAATATCACTTAAGACACTCATCAGATTGTAACTCTAGCAGAGTAGTTTAAGTCATCTCTTGTCTTTGCCAACTCATTTATTTTTTATTTTTTTTTATTTATTTAGAGCTTTTTTATACCGACATTCATGATCCCAATCATATCATATCGGTTTATGTGGGTAAAACTACGATATAAGTAAAACCAAGAATTTTTGAATATTGTTCATGCATTCGTTCACCAAGGAGCGAGGCACCTTTGGTCTCTCACTAGTTATCTAGACAACATTTCATCTCTGATCTAAAGTTTTTTGTTATTGACATCATCCAACCCCCTTTAAGCGAGGGTGATTTTTCTACCAGAATAGGGTACAGAGATGGATTTTTGAATTAAGGATCCTTTAGTCTGGCTGGACTCAATAAGGAAATTGAATGGTCCAGTTTTTTGTAATTTTTTGTAATTATTTAACAGTAATTTTTATAAAATCATAAATACTTTTTTATGAATTTATATTACACATAATATTAGTTTCCATGTTTTCATTTATTCATTTATTGATTTTTTCATTTTATCCCACCTGTTCTTTTTTTTACATTTCTGCCTTGCTCCTCATTTGAATATAAACCCTGCTTTCATATATGGTTTGTTCCTGTTTAGTTTCTTCTCAGGTTGATTTGTTTATATTTTATATGACTTATTTTCTTTCAACTGCTATTTTTCTGATTATTGTTGTTTCAAAGTTCTCTGATGTCAGTATGCACGGCTTTTTTGCTCTATTAATTATGATGAGACAAACCCACCCTTTGATTGGCTCCCTTCACAGTGATGCTGCAGGTCCTGATGTCAGCTTGTGCACAGGGGTTCCCTGTTTTTTTGGTGTGGTTTTTTTGTATTTAAACTCACTGCCAGCATTATTAGTTTCAGCAGTCCTGAGCTTGTATTGTGCCACCCTGAAGGTATGTTTTTCCCTGTTAATGCTTTTGGGGGTTTCCTCTCTATAGGCTAGATTTTGTAATCTATGCCCGATTTTATAACATGCATGTAGAGCCGCATGCATGTCATAAAATCCGGGGTCGGCACGTGCAAGGGGGTGCACACTTATGCACCTTGCGTGCACCAAGCCCTAGGGGAGCCCTGATGGCTTTCCCCATTCCCTCAGAGGCCGCTCCAAAATCGAAGCGGCCTCGGAGGGAACTTTCCTTCCGCCCCCCGTCTAACCCGCCCCCAGCCCTATCTAAATCCCCCCCACATCTTTGTTGTATTATTTACGCCTGCCTCCAGGTAGGAGTAGGTTGCACACACCAGCCGAGTGCCGGCACGCGATCCCTGGGCCCAGCGGCAGTGGTGAGGCCTCTGGCCAGGCCCCCACCCCGCCCCTCCCCTCCCTGCCCATTTTTTCAAGCCCTGGGACATACGCATGTCCCGTGGCTTGTGCACGTTGCTGAGCCTATGCAAAATAGGCTCGGCATGCGCAGGAGGGGTTTTAAAGGGTTACACGCGTATATTACGTGCGTAATGTTGCGGTCTCGGTCGCCACGGTGGCGCCCGAGGCCTTACCTTCCTTTCGGGCCCCGGAGAACTACCGCGTTCCGTGGACTCGGGACCCCGGCCGCAGCGTCCGCCTGCCGTCCCGACCCCGCGCGGGCCTGCAGGGCCTTCCTGCGCCACGCGCCAGCTCCCTCTCTGCCGCCGGCGTCCTCTCGCGGCTAGCTCCGCCCCCAGGCGCGCGCGCGCGGCTGAGCCCCGCTTTTGAAGGGACCAGCGCGGGAAAACACGGCTCCTCCCTTTCCTGACGTCAGACGCTGCAGGGCTATTTAAGCCCTGCAGTTCCCAGCCTTCCTTGCCTTGCAACGAGGTTCACTGCCTTTGGTAGCTCTGAGTTGCGTTCCTGGATTGCCTGTTTCCTGCCGGACTCCGCTTTGCCTGACCCTGCTTGCCTGTCTCCTGCCTTGACCTCGGATAGCTTGACCACGCTTGTCTTCAGCCTGCCTTGACTCCGGTCCATGACTTCGACTCCTGCTTGTCTTCAGCCTGCCTTGACTCCGGTCCGTGACTTCGACTCCTGCTTGTCTTCAGCCTGCCTTGATCCCGGTTCGTGACCCCGACTGCTGCTTGCTCGCCGCCTGCCCAGTCTCCAGTTCGGATTCCACTCCTGGGTTTCTTCGTTTCCGCCTAAGTCCCAGCGGTCCGGGTCCCTACGGGCTCCTCCTGGGGGGACCTCGGGCTTCCAGGGCAAAGACTCCTAAGTCCTAGCAACCCGGGCTCCCACAGCTCCTCTGGAGGAGTCACGGGTTTCCAGGTGAAGCTCCAATTGCCCAGTGGGAGTTCTGCCTACCGACTGCTCCTTCGGGTCGGTCGGCCCAAGGATCCACATCCGGAGTTTCTCCATCCGCAACAGTTTGCAAGGCCATGGATCCGGCAGACCTCGCCGGGCTACAGGCCATTCCGGGTTTGGCCCAGCGGTTAGTTCAGCAACAACAAGTCCTGGACTCTCTGGCTGCTACAGTAGAGCGACTGGCGTCTCGCATGGACACCGAACCGCCCGCACCTGTTCCAGTACCAGCACCTGTTCCTGCACCATTGGTAACCCTCCAGTCCCCTACGCAGCTCCCAGCACCCTCTCGCTATGCCGGAGATGCCAAGGCGTGTCGAGGGTTTTTAAACCAATGTTATGTACGCTTTGCGCTACTGCCTAACCAGTTTCCCACTGATGGCACCAAGGTGGCGTACATTTTTGCCCTTCTGGATGGACGGGCCCTGAACTGGGCTTCCCCCATGTGGGAGAACAATGATCCGGCACTGGGGGATTTGAACCGCTTTGTGGAAGAGTTCAAAGCGGCTTTTGATGAGCCAGCACGACAGGCTTCCGCTACTTCTGAGTTACTCCAGCTCCGGCAAGGAACGCGGACTTTGGCGGATTACGCGTTGGAATTCCGCACCCTCGCCCACGAGGTAGGCTGGCAGGATGTGGCTCTTCGGGGCGTGTTCCTGGAGGGCTTAGCCGGTCGTATTAAGGACGAACTAGCGGCTCGGGACCTGCCGGAGACCCTGAGTTCCCTGATTGACTTAGCAGGTCGAATTGATCGGCGTTTGCAGCAGAGGGCGAAAGAGGGGCGCCCTTTCCGACGCTTGCCGTCCGTGCCTCCCAGGATCTCGAATTCAAGTTCGGGGTCACGAGGAACTGCACCTTCACCAGCAACTTCCTCTGACGAGCCCATGCAAGTGGGTCGCTCATCTTTGTCACCCGAAGAAAGGCAGCGACGCCGCGATTTGAGGCTGTGCCTGTACTGTGGCGGTAGGGGCCACTACCTTGCACAGTGTAAAGAACGAGCGGAAAACTCCCGCGCCTAGGTGTAAGGGAGGAGTGTCCCCTAGGCTGCCTTAGCCCTGCTCCTCAATGTACCATACCGGTAACCTTGGAATATCCTGGTGGTTCCTTCCTCACGCAAGCCCTAGTTGACTCCGGGGCAGGAGGCAACTTCATTACTAAGGATCTGGTGCAACAGCTGAATCTTCCTACGCGACCCAGGACTCCTGCCTTACGGGTAACCTCTATTCAGGGTACTCCCTTGTCGGGGAGCATCTCCACCGAGACCATACCTTTGATTTTGCAGACGGGCTTATTACACACAGAGGAGATTTCGTTGCTAGTGTTGGAAGGAGCTGTACACCCGGTGGTTCTTGGGTTACCCTGGCTCCAGAAACACTCTCCTGTGATTCGCTGGAAGGATTTTCAGATTACCCAGTGGAGTTCTGAGTGTTTCCACTCCTGTCTCCAAGCGAAAAGGTTCCAACGGATTCCGCTAGCTCACACCTCGCCGGTATTACCGGCTCCGTATGCTGACTTTCAGGACGTCTTTTCCAAGGAAAAGGCGGAATTGTTACCACAACACCGTCCGTTTGACTGTGCGATAGAGTTGCTTCCAGGTACTACTCCCCCTCGAGGACGGGTGTACCCTTTGTCTCAGCCTGAGACCCGGGCTATGTCCGAATACATCACCGAGAATCTGGCTAAGGGCTTCATCCGCCCTTCAAAGTCTCCCGCCGGAGCTGGTTTCTTTTTTGTCGCAAAAAAGGACGGAGCCTTACGACCTTGCATTGATTACCGTGGGCTCAATGCTATCACCAAGAAGAACCGGTATCCGCTTCCCCTCATTCCGGAATTGCTGGACAGACTCCAAGGAGCCCAAGTCTTCACTAAGTTGGACCTCCGCGGCGCGTACAATCTGGTCCGAATCCGTCCCGGGGATGAATGGAAGACGGCGTTCAACACCCGGGACGGCCATTATGAATACCTAGTGATGCCGTTTGGACTGTGCAATGCTCCCGCTGTATTCCAGCACTTGATGAACGAGATTCTGCGAGACTTACTGCACTCCTGCGTGATCGTCTATTTGGACGATGTCCTCATACACTCCCCGGATCTTACCTCCCATCGGCAACATGTGAGACAAGTACTCCAGATCTTACGAGACCACCATTTGTATGCAAAGTTCGAAAAATGTCTCTTTGAGCAAGAGTCGTTACCCTTCCTAGGGTATATTGTGTCCTCTACTGGTTTTCGGATGGACCCCAGTAAGGTGTCCGCCATCAGGAAGTGGCCCCGTCCTGAGGGGCTAAAGGCGTTGCAACGTTTTTTGGGGTTTGCTAACTTCTATAGACACTTTATTCCCCAGTACTCTCGCTTGGTGGCACCTCTAACCGCGCTTACCCGGAAAGGGGCAAACACTCACCTTTGGCCGGAGGAAGCTTGTGAGGCCTTCGAACAATTAAAGGAGGCGTTTCTCCGGGATACTTGTTTACGTCACCCGGATCCAACACGGCCATTCTTTGTCGAGGTCGATGCCTCTAACATAGCTGTGGGAGCGGTCCTCTCACAAGTCTCTACCTCCGGACATCTCCTACCTTGCTCCTATTTTTCCAAGAAATTCTCGTCAGCCGAGTGCAACTACGGCATTGGGGATAAGGAGTTGCTGGCTGTCAAACTTGCTCTGGAGGAATGGAGACAGTGGTTGGAGGGCTCCCTTCATCCAGTTACAATTTATACTGATCATAAGAACCTGGAGTTCCTTAACCAGGCCCAACGACTTAATCCTCGACAAGCACGTTGGTCCCTGTTCTTCAACCGTTTCGATTTCATCCTGAAGTACCGGCCCGCTTTGAAGAATGTACGGGCTGATGCGCTTTCCCGTTATGAAATTCAGGAGGAGAAGGAAGACCTCCCTCAACACATTATTGATCCCGCTAAAATCCACTTAGCCAGCACTACAGTTTCCACCCTAGGACGTGTGGTGGTTTCTCGCAAAGACCGCAGAAGGGTGTTGGCTTGGGCCCACGACTCTCTTTCGGGGGGTCACGCTGGCAGGGAGAGGACACTTGATCTGCTTGGCCGGTATTACTGGTGGCCTCGAATGCGACAAGATGTGCGAGTATATGTGGATTCGTGCCCAGTATGTGCCCGGCAAAAACCGCCTAGTGGTCGGCCCTGGGGGCTCCTGCAGCCGCTGCCTATTCCCGTGGAACCTTGGTCCCACATAGCCACGGACTTTGTAGTGGATCTGCCACTCTCGGAAGGTAATACGGTGATTTGGGTAACCGTAGACCGTTTTTCTAAAATGATTCACCTAGTACCCTTGCCTAAGCTGCCCTCTGCACCTGAACTCGCACTCTTGTTTACCCTCCACGTATTCCGGGCTCATGGACTACCACAGAGTATCGTATCAGATCGAGGGCCACAATTTACGGCCCGTTTTTGGCGTGCCCTTTGTAAGAAATTTGGGGTCCAATTAAATTTGTCCACGGCATTTCACCCCCAGACTAACGGCCAGACGGAGCGCACGAATCGCACTCTTAAAACTTTCCTCCGAAGTTTCATCACCGAAAAGGGAAATAACTGGGTTTCTCTCCTGCCTTGGGCTGAGTTCGCCTACAACAATCATACCCATGCTGCCACGGGACAAACCCCTTTCCAGATCGTGTATGGACGTCACCCAAGGCCTCCGTTACCGCTTCCTATTTCCATTCCATCACCGGCTGCTCTAACCGCAGCACGTCAAGTACATCATCTCTGGAAAGGGATTCAACGGAAACTGACCACCGCAGCAAGGAAGTCTCAGCAGTTTACCAACCGTCATCGACGTCCAGCGCCAGTTTTCCTGCCAGGTACCAAGGTGTGGTTAAGCACTCGGAACCTCCAACTACCTAACCGTTCTCGTAAATTGGCCCCCCGATACTGCGGGCCTTTTCAAGTTGCGGAGCGTATTGGAGCAGTATCCTACAGACTTCGCCTTCCGTCTTCACTTCGCATCCATAACGTGTTCCACGTATCCCTGTTGAAACCGGTGGTACTTTCCCGGTACCACCATCCTTCCGCTGATGCACTATCATCTCCTACATCTACGGAGACTACGTATCAGGTACGAGAGGTCTTGGACGTTCGCTTTCATGCCCGTCGCTGGGAATACCTGCTGGCATGGGAAGGGTGCGGCCCCGAGGAAGACTCATGGGAACCAGCCAGGAACATCTTGGACAAATCCTTGCTAACTCAATTTCATCTGGACAATCCCAAGAAACCTGGCCCTCGGCGGCGGGGGCGTAAGAGGGGGGGTACTGTTGCGGTCTCGGTCGCCACGGTGGCGCCCGAGGCCTTACCTTCCTTTCGGGCCCCGGAGAACTACCGCGTTCCGTGGACTCGGGACCCCGGCCGCAGCGTCCGCCTGCCGTCCCGACCGGGCCTGCAGGGCCTTCCTGCGCCACGCGCCAGCTCCCTCTCTGCCGCCGGCGTCCTCTCGCGGCTAGCTCCGCCCCCAGGCGCGCGCGCGCGCGGCTGAGCCCTGCTTTTGAAGGGACCAGCGCGGGAAAACACGGCTCCTCCCTTTCCTGACGTCAGACGCTGCAGGGCTATTTAAGCCCTGCAGTTCCCAGCCTTCCTTGCCTTGCAACGAGGTTCACTGCCTTTGGTAGCTCTGAGTTGCGTTCCTGGATTGCCTGTTTCCTGCCGGACTCCGCTTTGCCTGACCCTGCTTGCCTGTCTCCTGCCTTGACCTCGGATAGCTTGACCACGCTTGTCTTCAGCCTGCCTTGACTCCGGTCCGTGACTTCGACTCCTGCTTGTCTTCAGCCTGCCTTGACTCCGGTCCGTGACTTCGACTCCTGCTTGTCTTCAGCCTGCCTTGACTCCGGTCCGTGACTTCGACTCCTGCTTGTCTTCAGCCTGCCTTGATCCCGGTTCGTGACCCCGACTGCTGCTTGCTCGCCGCCTGCCCAGTCTCCAGTTCGGATTCCACTCCTGGGTTTCTTCGTTTCCGCCTAAGTCCCAGCGGTCCGGGTCCCTACGGGCTCCTCCTGGGGGGACCTCGGGCTTCCAGGGCGAAGACTCCTAAGTCCTAGCAACCCGGGCTCCCACAGCTCCTCTGGAGGAGTCACGGGTTTCCAGGTGAAGCTCCAATTGCCCAGTGGGAGTTCTGCCTACCGACTGCTCCTTCGGGTCGGTCGGCCCAAGGATCCACATCCGGAGTTTCTCCATCCGCAACACGTAACCCTTTTAAAATCCGCCCCTATTTGTACAACTTTGCTTTTTTTAAAAATATTGCTTCTAATCTCTTGTATTTTATAAAGTTTCAATTGTGTAACTATTGTTTATTTTCTGACGCCCCATTCATCCTGATGACAGTGGAGACTTGTGGCAGCGTTTGACACTTTTTTAAAACTACGTTTTTTTCTAAATTTCTTTGTACTCACAATAAACTCCTTAGTTTTTAGACCACATCAATAATTGTTTCTATGGTTATTTTCTATATTTACATATATACACTATTCATTGCTACTAGTTTTGCCTATTCTCTTATTCCATTTGTTTATGGGGTCCAATATATATAGCATTTTAGGGGCGCTTACTGTGTTAAATGTTCACCACTGTTTTTTAGGGTTTTTTAGTCTCATATAGATGTTCATATGTTTTGTTTCCTTAAGCTTGCTGCTCTGATGCATTTATTTAAACATTAGGTTGCTCATGGGGTTCTGTGCCCGATGGTTAACATACCTTAACTTATACTTTCTATATATTTTCCATAAAATATTCTTTTGTTTTCTCATTTAAATATTTAAATTAAGTTTATAGTTAATTTTCTTTTGGAGTGTTTCCTTGCATATTTCATCTACATGTGTTTTGTTTATTTTCAGGTTAAGTGTATTGTTTGCTTTGAAGATCAATTTGGTCTCATTTTCTGTCCCTCCCGATGCAGCCACATGCTGCTATTTTAATTGTGAATAATCATTTTTGTAGATAAGACTGCCTGAATATTTTGAATTTCACATTAATACAATTAACTTTATGCATTGAAGAAACATCTTGTCAGTAGATGAACTTGAATATTTGGACATCTTTTTCTTTTTTGGTTTTTCTACATCCTTCACTGTTTATGTTTTTGTGCTGCCATGAAGTTAGCAAGTAGCATATTTAAGACTAATCGGAGAAAATTCTTTTTCACTCAACGCACAATAAATCTCTGGAATTTGTTGCCAGAGGATGTGGTTAGTGCAGTTAGTGTAGCTGGGTTCAAAAAAGGTTTGGATAAATTCTTGGAGGAGAAGTCCATTAACGGCTATTAATCAAGTTTACTTAGGGAATAGCCACTGCTATTAATTGCATCAGTAGCATGGGATCTTCTTAGTGTTTGGGTAATTGCCAGGTTCTTGTGGCCTGGTATGGCCTTTGTTGGAAACAGGATGCTGGCCTTGATGGACCCTTAGTCTGACCCAGCATGTTAATCTCTTATGTTCTTATAGGTGCATAGTTTACCATCTGTGGTAACAACAGACTCATTTGCATCTCATTAAAATCACTCATTAATATTCAAGGTACAGTAAAAACCACATTCACATGTGCCTAGGTCAATGCACTTTAGCACATTGGCCCCTAAATGAATTTACCATTAGCTGTGAAAAATAGTATATTGAAATACAATTGTAGAATAAGAAATGATTTCCTACTTTTGCATAGGCCTTGCACGATTAATACAAAAGATTATGCAGTTACTGGTATATAGCCCACAGTAAAAGCAAAGTGGTAAACATTTTTATAATAGATGTGATGTACTTCCTAAGAGGTATGAATTCAATGACCTTTATTATGAATTATTCACTGATTAAACTCATTGACTTAGTCCAATTGTAGATTCAGTAATATTGCTGTACACAAAAGAGCTTTCTTGTTTTTATCAGCTATAAAATAAAATATTTCTGCTTTTACTCCAGGATATATTTGTATGTGATTATAAGTAAGTTTAGGGGTACAGGAATCTGTCTGTTACAGGACACTTCCAGTTGCCCTCCCACTTTACTTTATGATCCTAAGCTCAGGAAAAAAGCAACGTGTTCTCCTCAGAAATAGACCTTTATTTACCAGATTTAGCATTTAGAAAATAACAATTCCTGTCTCTAGCATCCAGCAGTTTGTACCATGGTTGGTTACAAAAATACCATAAACCTTAGCCTGCTTAATGAATTAATACTTATAGCTAACTTACTTACCCCCTAGTCCCAACTTCAGACGATATCCCTCTGTTCATCTCTGAAGCAGCTCTGGCTGGCGATCTGGAGAATGTGGGTAGCAGAGAAGGCTTGCTTTCTGGGCTTGGTATTGGCAGAGCTGGCAGGCAGTGTTATGCTCTGCTCCTGTGGAAGGAGGAGTTAGCAATCTGTTATGAATCGGCTCCTGTGGAGGGAGGAGTTAGCAAACTGTTATGCTCTACTCCTCAAGAAGGGAGGAGTTAGCAATCTGTTATAATCAGCTCCTGTAGAGGGAGTAGTAAACAATCTGTTAGGTATTAGACTACAGAGTAGAAATCTGTAATGAATCTGTTGCTGAAGACTCCTGATGGGGAAGGAGTAGCAGTCTGTTACCAGCGGAGTGCTTGGAGAGGGCACTCAGCTGTAGAGGAATGTAGATAGGTGGATCCTTGGGCCGATGACTGCACCCCCAGGAAGATATCCTGAGAGGGACCACCGGCTATGCTTGGGTATGGAGACAGACACAGATAATTCTTTTATTAGACAGGTTAGTAGAACCACCAGAGGTGGCAGTAGTGAGCTGATATGCCCGGCAGGGCTGAAGTCCCTCAGGTACTGGAACAGCGATCCCAGGGTTGCTGAGCTGTAGAGAAACTATAGATAGTGAGTAGACAGGGTATGCTGTGGTCATAGCCAGAACTGGATGACAAAACTCACATAAGATCTTAAGGAAGCTCAGTAGCTGGAAAGGGTTAGGCCCTCGAGGAGCGAGTACCTGGTTCCAGGGAAAGCTCTGAGAGAGAGATGGTAACTCACAAAAGTCTGTATCTGCGATAGCTTCCAGACAGTAGAGAATCTTCAAAGTGTTCAGGAACATGGGCCCTCAAGGAGCGAGTACCGGTTCCTATCTGCAATCTGAAATAAAGAAAAGAGAGAGAGGCCCCCAAGAAGCGGTTATCCCTGGTAAGTCCGAGGAGGCAGAGTAGCTTGGGAGTAAAGCTGAAGCAATCCCCTTGCTAACTCGATTTGTTAGTGAATACTGAGACCTTTTATATTGGAAGCGGATGACGTCATCTCAGGGGGACGCCCCCAAGGTTCACGCCCTTGCTGGTACATCAATAGGAGCGCACGCGCCCTATGTCATCAGGCAACATGGTGGATCCGCAGCATCGAGCCGGTCTGGGGACGCTGGAGGGAGATGGCAAGAAGACGCAGCGGCAGCTAACCGTCCATCAGACCCAGAAGGAGTTGCCACACAGGTAAAGAGGGCAGAGTGAGGGAGATGAGCAGCGATGGACGCAACAGGCAGTCCAGGAAGGAGATTTGGAGTCTCTGGAGTCTCCACACCTCTGATATCTGGGTCTGGTACTTGCCAGGCTGCCAGGCTGTCTGGGGCTTGCTCTCACCCCTTCCCATCTCAAACACTGTGTCACTCTACGAACCTGAGCAGGGCATCTCTTCTGTCTGGTCTCCCTTCCCTGTTTCTTAGCCACACATAGTCTTTCTTGGCTATTTTGATTCATATTTGGTGCTTTCATTGGTAAAACATGGGATATCTCCTTATATGATGCTTCCCTATTTTCAAGTACCTGTGATAAAAATGTTTGGGTTCAATTCACCCAGATTTTCTTGACCTTTTGGTACTTGCCAGGTACTTGTTGCCTGGATTGGCCACTGCTGGAAACAGGATGCCGGGCTTGATGGACCCTTGGTCTGACCCAGTATGGCAATTTCTTATGTTCTTATGAGAGCCCTGCAGTAGCACCTACTGTGCAACTTCCATTACCTTTTGCAGAACAAAGCTTTGAGCTGATGAAGAGAGCATGGCTCTCAAAAGCTAATCAGAAATATATTATTCATTCAATAAAACGTGTAACATACAACACATTGCTTGACTTTTATTTCTACTTCATCCACCCTATCGTTGCCCCCTTAAGATATTCCTCTATCCTAACAGTCATTTTTTTATCCTTAAAAATTGTATTAGGAATCTGAACATATCAGGCTTACAGACTGTTATGCATGTTATGATGTTTAACATGCTTAAACATGTTAAACATATATTATATTATTTGTTATTATTTGTAATAATATAATATAATATATATATAATATAATATATAATATATGAACATATAAGGAGAAAAAAAACTTGACTATACAAATATAGATAAATGATATATGATACATGGACATAGCATACTCACACAGCATTTCAGAAAACAATGCTAACCATAGAGAGCCTAGGGTAAGAGTGTTGAGGTGAAGGATGTGAGAGGTAAGCAGTAGTGTTTTAACTTACTAGAAGTGACCATGGGGATGTTGCTGATTAAAAAGGGTAGGCTTCATGACAGGGCCAGGTCTTTTTCATATGGCAGAATCTTAAACTATTGGTGATTAGTCTGGACTCCAGATTTCCAGAGCCTGGTGATGATAGAGAAAGGCATGCTTATAGGCGCAGACCAGCCTAGAATCTTTAGAAAAGGAGGCTGTAGAAGTGCCTTTTTTGGATCTTAGTCTTTGAGTGGGTTTGTAGGGAGATAGGCTGGGCCTTGATCTTTTAGTGATTTGAAGGCAATGCAGAGGCCTTTGAATTGGGCCTTGTAAAGAACTGGTAGCCTGTGTATGTCTAAGAGGCTTGGCATAATATGGTCTCCGTGGATAATTTCCATGCTGTAGCATTCTGCTCTAACTGTAGACAGTTTAGAAGTTTTTCTGGCAGACCCGTGTTCAGTGCACTTCAGAAGTCTAGTTGGGATAGGACAAATTCTGAGTAACTGTGGAACAGAATGAGTCTTCCTGTATAGTGTTGTGAAATATATGCAAAGGGATATAGTAAGTGAGATTATGCCCTTCTTGTTGTCTTTTGTATGTGATAATGGATATCTTTTCTTGCCCTGAATTTGAACTCTGTTCTTAACCTATCTGCTGGCTTAAAATCCTGCTATACTAGTGACCATCAATCCACCAGGGATTTTACTGAGTGCACAAAGTACTTCTGAAAACCTGGTTTTGCTCTATGAACCACATTGTTGACTTTATGACTCTGACTACCATCAAGCGTTCAGTCTGCATATTTTTTTTTCTCACTTCAACATATGAGATATTTCTAGGGATGTAAATTTGTTAGAAACAAATGGGTAATCTGAAATAAAACAGGCTCCTAAAAGCATTTGTTTACATTTGGTTTTGGATTTCACTCAATTCTATGAAATAAGTAAACTGCAGGGAATTTTGTTCTACTAAAGGCAAGCCACTGAAGCCAGATAGAATTGAGCCAAGGTGAGAAGGGATAGGAAGGAGCAAGACTAATCAAGGTCAAGCACGTTTTTAACCAGCCTATTCCAGCTGGCATCTGTATGGATTGGCAATGAGTTTCTCATTTTATAAACATGAAAATGAAAACATGTAACTCAGAGCAGTCACCATTTTGTGTTCACTCATTTCCCTGCTGGATTTTAGCCAGAGAAACGAGTTGAGATTCTGAAACTGATCCTCAGAGTCAAAGAAAAGATTTAAAAAAAGATTTGGAAAGGAAAGGAAGGTAAAACTTAAAGTAAGATGGGCTGGGCTCTAGTCTATTGTCTTAGTGTCACTTTTTGAGAATATATATACTGCCTTTTAATCTGTCTGTTCACTGTTACAGAGTTACTGTATCATTGGGCAGGAGTAAGTGTGTGTGTGTGTGTGTGTGTCTCTCTCTCTGTCCACTTGTAACACCCATATGTTATGAAAAACACAGAGGTAGACCTTAAAAGATGAACATTTAAGTAAGTTGGCTGGATAAGACTTATCCGGTTAAATTACAAGGGACGTTCGGCAGCACAGCTATGCTGCTGAATATCCATACCTGGGAACTTTTGACTTCCAGTCACCCTGAGGTTACCGTGGATTATCGGGGGAGGGGGGAGGGCAACTGCACAGTGGGACCGGATGCTCACAAATTTGCTCTCATAAACACTCTTATATGTTCACATTTACTTTCACTGCTCATTCTCTCACATTATCACTTGTCCATTTACACCTTTACTTCTGCCACTCTCCCACCAACACACACACACTCACTTCTCTCCCTCTTCCATCACATATGCCCACTCACTTTCACACCCATGCTCACTTGCACTCAGCTCTCTCCTACTCATCTACATACACTCTCAGATCTCTTCTTCCTACACAAATACACACTCACAGACATGCTCATTCATTCTCTCTCTCCCCCTTTCAAAACACACTAGCAATAGCAGACTCTAACTTAGACTCCTGGAGCAGCAGCAGCCTCTTCCTTCTCCTCCTGTGCTGCGGAAGTGGACGCTGCCTGTTTCTTACTCCTCATTTGATGCACGGGCAGAAAAATTGCAATGTCGATTGGCCAAGGCAAACAGGATGGGGCGGGCAAGTGGCTAGATACAGAAAACAGGCTGTGCAGGAGCAGGTGGTGTCACAAGGAAGCGAAGTTAAGAGTTAAAAAGGTCCAGAGATGGTAGAAATCACTGTCGAGTTCCTCCTTTTTCAGCCGCAGAAGACCAATGATGTTCCTTTCTTCTTTCCGGGTCCAAGCAGATTGGTCTTGCTGCAGCACCCAGAGATTTCTGGTATTGGCCCCAGCAGCACTTCCTTGAGGTTTGGCAGTCCATGGAATGTCTCCATGTCTAGCTGGAATCCACAGCTATTCTGGCTGCTCCAACAATGCCCATGCCAGTTCCACAAACTCCAAAGGCTACCAGTTGCCCCTCCATTCCACTGCCTGCCCCCCCCCCCCCCAGGGTATGATGGTGATCCAAAATGGTGCCAGGAGTTTATCAATCAGTGCAATATGCACTTTGCTCTTGAATTGGCACTGTTTTCTGAGGATTCAGATAAGACTACTTATATCCTCTCCCTCCATGATGACAAGGCCCTAGCTTGGGCTTCGCTCAGTGTTCCAATCCGATCCTGCTGGACCTCCAACACTTCACTCAGCCTTCAAGACTGTCTTTGACAACCCAGGTCACCAAGCTGCTTCAAGTTTGGATCTCCTTCACCTTCATCAGGGACTCGCTCTCTCACTGACTATGCCATAGAATTCTGAACTCTGGCCACAGAATTATATTGGAAACAGGATTGTCTATGCCCTATCTTCTTTGAAGAACTTTCATGTCTAATAAAGGATGAACTGGCAGGTCATGAACTCCCAGAGTCCCTGGAATCCCTCATTGAGGTGGCCAGAAGAGTTGACCGCTGTCTTCATGAGCATAATCAGGAGTTCTAACCTCCTAGAAGGCACAGGGCCACTATCAGTCACCACTGGCACCTATCTTCATCCACTGCCTCACCTCCTTTTCCCTGGACCCACTTCGAAGAGCTGATGCAACTTGGATGAGGGCACTTTACCCCTGAGGAGCGCCTCTGGTGCCACTGGTCAAGACTGTGCCTCTAATGTGGTGGGTCGAGGCACTGTATAGTTCAGTGTACAGTTAGGCTGGGAAACTTCGGACAAGGGCTCACCGGGAGGGATGACCCTAGACCAGGGGTGGGCAAGTCCGGTCCTCGAGGGCTGCAAACCAGTCGGGTTTTCAGGATACCCCTAATGAATATGCATGAAATAGATTTGCATACAACTGAGGCAGTGTGTATGCAGGTCTCTCTCATGCATATTCATTAAGGATATCTTGAAAACCCGACTGGTTTGCAGCCCTCGAGGACCGGAATTGCCCACCCCTGCCCTAGACCTTACCTCTCTGGTTCTCCCATTAACCCTACTGGTGATCAACTCCATGGGCATTCAGAACTTTTCCCTCTTGGCTCTAGTGGACTCTGGAGCTGGAGTGAAGGCTTTAGTGGACCAGTCTCCTGGTCAGTCCCACTGATCCTTTCCTCCATTCATGGGGACCCATTACCAGGGAAGATTACCCTCACTACTGTCCCAGTGACAGTGTGTACCTGTGTCCTCCACATTGAGTACCTTGAATTCCACGTGATCAACAAGGCAATCCACCCTATGGTCCTGGGACTACCCTGGCTTCAGCAACATTCACCCCAGTTTGACTGGACTTCCCTGCAGCTATTCAAGTGGGAGCCTAACTGTCCCACTTTGTGTCTGGAAAGAGTGGAGACCACCCAATGCCTCTCGATCTTCATCGCCTTGGCTGGCCTCCCATTGTAGTACACTGGATTCACTGACGCCTTTTTCAAGAAGAAGGCTGACTCTACCTCCGCACAGGGAGTACAACTGTGCCATAGAGTTGCTTCCCAATGCCCAGCCACCGCAGGGCAGGGTGTACCTGTTGTCGCGCCCAGAGACTAAAGCGATGTCTGAATACATCAAAGAGAACCTGGATAAGGGGTTCATCTGATACTCCAGTTCCTCGGCTGGCACTGGTTTTTTTCTTTGTTACTAAAAATGCCAGTTCTCTCCATTGCTGCATTGACTATTGGGGCCTGAATACAATTAACAAAAAGGACCACTACCACTTGCCACTAATTTCTGACCTATTTGATAGCCTGCAGGGACCAAAGGTTTTCTCCAAGCTGGACCAGTGAGGGGCATACAATTTAGTCCATATCTGGCAGGGCAATGAATGGAAAACAGCATTTAACACAGAAATGGTCACTATGAGTATCTTGTGATGCCCTTCATCTTGTGTAACACACAGGCAGTGTTCCAAAATATGATGAACAAGATCTTCAGGGACCTTCTCTATGACCATGTTGAAGTGTACCTCGATGTCATTCTAGTCTTTTCCAATGATATTATGTTACATTGTGGGTATGTACGCCATGTACTTCAGTGGCTCCACAACTAGCAGCTATATGCCGAATTGAAAAAGTTTCTACTTGAGAAAGAAAGCCTACTCTTCCCGAGGTACATCATCTACAATCAAGGCTTCAGCATGGACCCAGAGTATCCAGGACTGCCCTCAGCCCAAGTGCCTGCGTGCACTACAAAGGTTCATGGGTTTCACCAACTACTGTAGACACTTCATTAATAACTACTCTAAGATTGCCATGCCTTTCACCACCCCCACATGAAAAGGGGCTAATGCCAAGTTCTGGCCACCAGAAGCTGTCACAGCCTTTCAAGACTTGAAAGACTCCTTTTCAAGGAAACCTTGCCTTCATTATCTGGATCCTATGTGCCCCTTCATTGTTCAGGTAAACGCCTCCTCTGTGGGGGTAGGGGCCATCTAAAGTCAACATTCCTCCAAGGGCATTCTGCACTTCTGTTCCTTTTTTTTTTTTAATTCTCTCTGATGGTGTGCAACTACAGCATTGACAATAGAGAACTCTTGGCGATTAAGTTGGCATTAGAAGAGTGGCATCACTGGTTGGAGGGGGCACAACACCGCATAATGATTTACACCAACCATAAGAACCTGGAACACTTTCACCAGGCTCAATGATTAAATGCCCAACAAGCTCACTGGTATCTATTTTTTGCCCACTTTAATTTCAAGTTCAGATATAGACCCATTACCAAGAATGCCTGTTTATTTATTTATTTATTTTTAACTTTTATATACCGATGTTCCTGTATAGGATACATATCGCACTGGTTTACATAGGAACTGAACTGTTGTCTTGGGGCGAGTACAAGGAACATGTAATACAAATAACTTATAATATAATATAATCAAAAATCATAGGGCTATACATGATATCACTTCAAATAAAGGAACATGTAATACAAATAAATTATAATCTAGTATGATCAAAGACATAGGGCTATACATGATATCACTTCAAATACACTTTTGGTGAACGCAATAATTATGTGAGAACTGGAGTAAGTTAATGGGTAACGGGTTGAACTAACAAACTAGCAGGCACGTTACACAGGAAAGAGAGAGATAATATATTGAGAACGACTAGCTAACAGGTTCAATTATAGGGGACTAGGAGACTTCTAGCTACGTGGTGGGCGGCAGCTAGCTTACGGATTTAATATAGTTTCAGGCTCACGGGTAGTTAAGGAGCTAGAGGATGAATGGGTTGCAGAGTTAGTTCTATTAAGTTAAAAGGGCTCAGCGTCAGTAGGCTGGTCCGTGGATGGACATGATGTGATTGGAATAAGGGGGTGTGAAAAGAACTTTAGAGTAGTCCTTAGGAGGGACCAGGAGGCCTCTGTGAGCGATTATCTCTCCGAAAAGGCCTGGCTGAAAAGCCATGTTTTGAGTTTCTTTTTGAAAACCAGAGGGTAGGGTTCTTGTCGTAGGTCCAGAGGGAGTGAGTTCCACAAGGGGGGGACCAGCTGTGGACAGGGCACGCTTCCTTAATGAGGTTTTAGCGGGTGGGGTATACGTGTCGTTGTAAGCATTTCTGATAGGTCTGTTCGAAATGTGCAGCCGTAGTTGGAAGCTTAGCTCGAGGTGGGAGATATTGTGCAAGGCCTTGTGGATCAACATGAGAGCTTTAAAGAGGATCCTGTATTTGATTGGTAACCAGTGGAGGTTCTGAAGGATGGGGGTGATGTGTTCTCTTTTATTAGCATTGGTGAGGATCCTGGCCGCCGCATTCTGGACCATCTGTAGAGGTTTGATGGTGTTAGCGGGGAGGCCCAGAAGGAGGGAGTTGCAGTAATCAATTTTGGACAAGATGATAGATTGGAGCACCAAGCGGAAGTCTCGGAGGTGTAAGAGAGGTTTAAGTTTTCTTAGTACCTGCAGTTTGAAAAAGCATTCTTTGGTGGTGTTATTTACAAATTTTTTTAAGTTAAGCTGGTTGTCCAGCAGAATGCCTAGGTCTCTCACATGAGGTGAGTGATTAACTGAAGTTTTGACTAGTTGGGAAGAACTTGGGGAGTTGAAAAGGACTTTGTTGTTGTTGTGAGATATGAGAAGGATCTCCGTCTTGTTGGTGTTGAGGACAAGGATGAGGCTGGTTAGAAGTAGGTTGATTGATTGGAGGCAGGTGTTCCAATGGGACCAAGTTTTGTGAAGAGACTCTGTGATCGGGATGAGAATCTGGATGTCGTCCGCATAGAGGTAGTGAGTTAACATAAGGTTGGAGAGTAACTGGCAGAGCGGGAGAAGGTAAATGTTGAATAGCATAGGAGAGAGGGATGATCCCTGTGGGACTCCCAGGTTGGATCTGACTGGGTGCGATTCTTTATTGTTGATCCTCACCTTGAAGAACCTGTTTTCCAGGAAGGATTGGAACCAATTGAGTGCTGTTCCCTTGATGCCAATGTCTGCAAGCCGCTGTAGTAAGATAGAGTGGTTCACGGTGTCAAAAGCCGCGGAAAGATCCAGAAGAGCGAGTAAGTAGGGTTGTCCTTTTTCCAAATTTAGGAGGATGGTGTCCGAGAGAGAAGTTAGTAGTGATTCTGTTTAGTGCTTTGCGGAGCCAAACTGTGTTGAGGCAAGAATATCATTTTCTTCTAGGTATTCAGAAAGTTGTTTGTTTACAATTTTTTCCATGAGTTTGGCGATCATCGGTAAATTCACTATGGGGCGGAAGTTGGCTGGATCAGATGGCGATAGGTTGGGTTTTTTTCAATAGAGGTTTAAGCATTGCGAGCTTTAGTTGGTCTGGAACAAACCCTTGAGCAAGGGAGCAATTTATGGCATCTGCTATAGGCTTAGCAATGATATTCGGAATGGTGAAGAGAAGGTTAGATGGTATGTGGTCTGACGGATGTGAAGAGGGTTTAAGTTTTTTGAGAATGTTTTCTATTTCTAGTGAGGACGTGGACTCAAAGGAATCTAGTGATACGTTTCAGTGAGGACTGGTGGTAAGTGTGGGAGGAGGTTGAGGGCTGGGCGCCTTGAGGGGCGCGATGAGGATGGCAATTTTTTTCTCGAAGTAGTTGGCCAATTCGTTGGCTTTGCTGGTGGCTTGGTCATCTGGAATAAGAGGTGTGGACGGTTTGGTGAGGGCTGAAACATAGGAGAACAGTGCTTTGGAGTCAAAAATAAAGTGATGGATCTTTTTTGAAAAGAAATCCTTCTTTGTTCTGTGGATGGTGTTCCTGTAGGCGTTTAGGAGGGATTTGTATGCAGCTAGGGTTGTGGTGGAGGGGTTTTTACGCCATCTATGATCTTTATTTCTTAAGTCTTGCTTGAGGGACTTTAAATCAGGTGTGAACCATGGTTTACTGTTGTCCCAAGCAGGATGTAATGTTTTAGAGATCGTTGGGCAGGTTCTTTCGGCTACCTTGCTGGTGATGCTGATCCAGGATGAGGTCACTGTGTTGGTGTCGGCGAGGTCAAGATGAACTAGATCATTGGAGAGCTGTGTGCTAAGGAGATCTATGGAACAGGGTTTCCTGAAAGTGACCGTGGTTTGGGGGAAGGCGATCCTTAATCTCTAGGACCGTGGAGATGATCTGATGGTCAGACCAGGGGACCGGAGAACATACTGGGTTGGCAGAAAGTGAGATGCCCTCATTTATAAAGATGAGGTCTAAAGTGTGGCCCGCTTTGTGGGTCGGACTGTTAATAATTTGTCTGAATCCCATGTGACTGAGTGCGGCAAGTAGCGTTTCGCAGTTCGGGGAGTATGGCGGGGCATCCTCGTGCAGGTTAAAGTCTCCCATGAGGATGGCTGGTTTGTCCAAACTGAAGTGTTTTGTGATGAATTCAATAACCGGAGAAGGGTCGGATTCTAATTTTCCTGGAGGTGCGTAAATTAAACCAATTTGAAGGAAATTTGATTTGAAGAAGGCTAATTCAGGATTGGTTGTGGCATTTGAGTGATGCAGATTTAGGCCTAGCCCTATTTTTTGCAGCTAAGAGCAACCCTCCTCCTCTTTTTTAAGTCTAGGAATAGAGAGGAGGTTGTATGTTTGAGTGGGTAGCTGGTTTATTAGCACTGTGTCCGTGGGTTTCAGCTAGGTTTCTTTGATAGCACAGATGTCTGGTTTGAAATCTAGCAACTAGTCGTTGAGAATGTGACTTTTCTTGGTGATAGATTGGGCGTTGAAAAGGGTTAGTGAGAATAGTGATAGGCCGAGTATTTGTGTGACTGGTGAAATCATGATAGGAATAAGCCTCTGTTGACGGGTGGAAGGAAAAGCAAAGGATTTAGGCCGATTGGCCATGTGATTGCAGATTATGGGGATAGCGAAGGAGCGCATCGTGGAGAAGGAGAGATGTGTTGATTGAATTGAACAAGAGGAGCTGTTAAGGTGGAGGGATGGCGCCGGTGATGGCCAGCGATGGCAGGGGTCGAGCCAGACTGTGCCTGAATGATTGACCTCAGATTGAAGAAATAGAGATTCAGAGCTGCACCAAGGGGCTGCACGAAGGGGCGCACAAAGGGGCAGGCGAGGGCTGGGCTTTAAATCCCTCTGGTTGCAGTCGAAATGATGTAATCCAAATGCCTAGCCGCTTATTGGTCGCTTCTTAGTGGGCGTTGTGCGGTGGAGGCAGCTGGCTTGGAGCAGTGAAGGTAAGTATAGCTAGGCCTTGTGGCCGGTGGGGGGCCCTCGGTGGTGGGGGCGAGAACTTAAGGGGCCTTACCCCGAAGGGGTCCCAGCACCGGCTACGTGGCCCTTTCTCCCAGCTCCTACGGGCGAAGAAAGATGAGCGTCAGGTCCTGCGGCACGAGTCGGGTCGAAGAGGGCGCCCGGAGCGAGGGCTGGGCTTTAAATCCCTCTGGTCGCGGTCGAAATGATGTAATCCGAGCACCTAGCCGCTTATTGGTCGTTTCTTAGTGGGCGTCGTGCGGTGGAGGCAGCCAGCTTGGAGCAGCGGAGGTAAGTATAGCTAGGCCTCGTGGGCGGCGGGGGGCCCTCGGTGGTAGGGGCGAGAACTTAAGGGGCCTTACCCCGATAGGTCCTGGCACCGGCTGCACGGCCCTTTCTCCCAGCTCCTACGGGCGAAGGACAAGTGTCGGGTCCTGCGGCAAATGTAGCTGGTAGGTTACCGGACCCAACTGGCATAGAATAGGAAAGGAGTCAATGTACTGCAGGGCAAGATGCATTTGAAGTGAAATGTGTTGAGTACTAAGCCAGACTTTATCTCCAGTGGGAGAGAGCATCCTCCAGGCCTGTGTGGATGCTCTCTCCCACTCATTCCTAACTCAGGACATGCCTGAACCTCTCGGGCACATCATCAATCCAGCCCAAATCCTCTTTAACTCCACCATGACCGTCCCCCCAGGGAAGACAGTCGTTCCACACAAACTCTGAAAAAAAGGTGTTAAATTGGTCCCACGATTTCCACGTTGCAGGTTACCCTGGCTGAGCCCATACTCTGGTGATGCTCCAAAAATATTACTTTTGGCCCCAAATGCAGAAAGATATCCAGGCCTATGTGGACTCCTGCCCCACCTGTGTGATGGTGCAGGAGTCCACATAGGTGTAAAGGAACATAAGCGATGAAGGTGAAGGAGTTGTGCAGCAAAAACCTTCGATACGATGATCCTGGGGGCTGTTACAGCTGTTGCCAGCTCCCAAAGAACCCTGGACCCACTTTTCAATCGACTTCATGGTATATCTCCCTCTCTCTAAAGGCAGCATGGTTACTTAGGTCATAGTCAACCATTTCTCTAAGATGGCTAATTTCACATCACTTCCTGGTTTTCCCACGACTTCAGAGTCAGTCCAACTCTTCATGCAGCATATTTTCCATCTCCACAGACTGCCCCTGCACAGTGTCTCTGATTGGAGAACTCAATTTACAGTCAAGTATAAGTAGTTTCTGTGCAAAAAGTTTAACATTTCTCTGGCTTTCACTATGGCCTACCACCCTCAGGCTAACGGATAGTCCAAACAGATCAACCACACTCTGAAAAACTTCCATAGAAACATAGACATGATGGCAGAAAAAGACCAATCGGCCCATCCAGTCTGCCCAGCAAGCTCCCACACTTATTTTCCCATACTTAGCTGTTTCACGACCACCAAGTTCAGGGCCCTTGTTGTTAACTGTTTGATTCAAATTTCCTGCCGCCCCCTGCCATTGATGCAGAGAGTAATGTTGGAGTTGCATCAAAGGTGAGCATAAGGCCTAATGGTTAAAGGTAGTAACTGTTGCATCAAGCAAGTTACCCCGTTGCTTGTTTACCCAGATCAATACCTTGTTGGATGCTGTCTGAATGTAAATCCTTTTTTCCACATTTTTCCCTGCCATTGAAGCAGAGAGCAATGCTGTATATGCATTCAAAGCGAAGTATCAGGCTTAACTGGTTTAGGGTAGTAACCGCCGCAATAAGCAAGCTACCCCCATGCTTATTTGTTTACCTAGACTGTATAGTTCAGTCCTTGTTTGTTGTTGTCTGAATGCAAATCCTCTTTTCCACATTTCCCCCTGCCATTGAAACAGAGAGCAATGCTGTATATGCATTCAAAGTGATGTATCAGACTTAATTAGTTTAGGGTATTAACTGCCACAATAAGCAAGCTACCCCACAGCCTATGAATCTATATCAATGCCCACCAGAATGAATGGGCATCGCTCCTCCCGTGGGCAAAGATTTCCCACAATTTTCATGTTTGCACTGCCATAGGGTCTTCTCCCTTTCAAATTGTGTATGGACAACAACCACTACCTCCTTTGCCAATTCCTCCATCTGTCCCTTCTCCTGCTGCTCATCTAACCACTCAGGAGCTCCAGGAAATCTGGATACAAACCACAGAGATGCTTCAGAAGGTGACCAAAAGGGCCAAGACCTCCGATAGACACCTGATACCTGCACCCCCAATAAAGCCTGGAGATAAAGTCTGGCTTAGTACTTAACACATTTCACTTCAAATGCATCTTGCCCTGCAGTACATTGACTCCTTTCCTATCCTATGCCAGTTAGGTCCGGTAACCTACCAGCTACATTTGCCAGCTTCCCTAGGAATTCATAATGTCTTCCACATATTGCTTTAAAGCCTCTGCTCCTTATTTGGCCCTCCAGAAAATCTCTGGAACCCCAAAGAAGTCTCCTCCAAAGATGATGTGACTTATCAGATAAACAAAGTCCTGGACATCCATTGATGTGGGAAAAGGCAGGAATACCTCCAATCCTGGGAAGGCTACCTTCCAGAGGAGAACACTTGGGAGCTGGCCACCAACATTCTGGACAAAAGACACCTAAAGGATTTCCATGCCACACACTCCAAGAAAACAAGACCCACAAGGAGGGGGTTTAAGAAGGGGGGTACTGCTGTGCTTGGTGGCTCGCGGAGCACTTCCACAGGCCACACTCAACTTCTGCCCAGACCTGTCCTGGACACCACATGCCATCAGGGAAGACCCCTGAGGCAAGTCGTGGCTGACTGCTGCATTCCGCTTGCCACTTCCACTCCTCAATGCCAGCATGCCTCCACCACTGCTGACTCAGCGGGCCCCCATGCCCATTTGGCCTCCGATGCCAAATGGGCATGGGGGCCCATCTGAGCCCAGCCTTCCCTTTTTAAAGGGCCAGCAGCAGAAACAGCAGAGTGGCTCCCACTGATGACATCATTCATCTAGTATATATAAGGCTGCCACAGATGACGGTCCAGTATCTTGGCAATATGTCGACTTCCCTGGAATTGTGCATTGCCTCAACATTCCCATGTTCCTGGTATGCCTTGCTCCTCGTTTCTGTTCCTGTGTCCGTTCCTGTATTGGCAGTCTGGTCATTTTCATGTCCTCATGATCAGTCTTGCCTTCGTCTGTCTTCAGCATCTCATCCTGCCCGGTGGTCCCTCATTCTCTGTGTTCCTCTTTGTCTCTTGGACTAGACTCCTAGCTTGACCTTGCACTGGACTCCTGGCTTTGTTTGGATTGGACCTCTGGCTTGACCTCAGATTGGACCTCAATGCTGCTTAACCTCCACCTGCCCCAACCACTGCCTCCTTCTGCTTCTGACCGAACGCTGCCTGCCCAGACCACTCCCTGTACCTCAACCCTGCAAGAACACTGCCTGCATCTGACCTCAGCTAGTAACTGACCCTGCTGTCCACAGCTCATCTTGACTACTGCTCCTCCGGATGTCACTACCTTCTCTGAGCTGACCTGTAATGACTTCACCCTGATGGATCTTCACCTCCACAGAGGCCCACACCTAAGCCCAGCCGGCCCCGGCACCCAAGGGCTCAACCTAAGGAGAACGTGGGCTGGTATTGGTGAAGCTCAGGCCTCTGCTTCTGCCAGCTCTACCTGCCGACAATGGGGACCTGCAGGGCTCTTCCCTTCAGGAAGCACCAACTCCCCCTCAGTCTAAGGGTCCAAAGCCACAGCAATATGCCAGTTGTTTTTAAATACTCTTTTATTAGTATGGTTTTACTATTATTGATATTTTATATTTCTTGATTGTATTATTTGATGTTTAATGAGGAAGGGCAATGTTTCTGTTTTTCCATTGTTGCAATGCATATGGAGTCTGGCTTCTTGCAGTTTCCAGTTCAGTTTTTGTCTACACATTAGTATTTATACTCTGTATTCTATATTTGGAGAGCATCTGTATGTGTTCTGCATGTATGATTTAGGTGAGGTATTCTGCTAGCATGTAGTTTCTAAATAGGGATCTATAGCAGCATAATTTGTTCTGTTTTCCAAATAGGAGGTATATTTGTGTTTTAGGGTCTGGCGTAATATTTGCAGTACTGGCTTTTCATAGATACGGTTCTTACTGTTTGAGACTGGCAGTTAGTGTGTTACGGTATGGCAGGTTTTCTATAGGCTCTAAGTCATAAGATATGTCATACTGGGTCAAACCAAGGGTCCTGTTTCCAACAGTGTCCAATCCAAGTCGCAAGTACCTGGCAAGTACCCAAACATTAAATATATCTCAAGCTACTATTGCTTATTAATTAATAGCAGTTTATGGATTTTTTCCTATAGGAATTTATCCAAACCTTTTTAAACCCAGTTATACTAACTGCCATAACCACATCCTCTGGCAAGGAATTCCAGAGCCTAACTATGTGCAGTGAGTGAAAAAGAATGTTCTTTGATTTGTTTTAAATGAGCTACTTTCTAACTTCATGGAGTGCCTCCTAGTCCTTCTATTATCTGAGAGAGTAAATAACTGATTTACATTAACCTGTCCAAGTCCTTTCATGATTTTGTAGGCTTCTATCATATCCCCCCTCGGTCATCTCTTCTCCAAACTGAGCAGCCCTAACTTCCTTAGCTTTTCCTCATAGGGCAGCATTTTGTATTATACAATGTTCTTAGTAGTGGAGGGAATTTATTTTGCTGTTACTGAGGTGACATCAGAATTTGAATATTATGTTTTTATGGTAAGTGTTGAGGTGAAATGTCCTTGTTCTGCTCTGCATCCTTTGTTGGGAGAGTTTCGGTGAACACATGGTATTGTAGAATGTGAAGTGCAGGTTTTATATTGGGATTTGTCCCACTCATATCTAGAAGAATTTTTGATTTATGCTTTTGAATAATTGTAGTGGTAGTTTTACTAGATGGCAGAACCTGGCCAGGATATTTTTCTTCTTCTTTTTTTTTTGTTTTGTTACTTATAAGGTTCTCCAGTCTGGAAAAGCCACTGACATGCATGCCCCATACCTTGCAACAATGGTGCAAAATGTGTGTAGCAGTTCCTCTTGTTTTATGAACAGAGTGACTCTGCATGTATGGAATTTGGTAACACGCAGATATGGAGAGAGCCATTAGATACCCACCAAGATAAAACTAACAAGGGGGTTTCCCCATCACAGGTGATTTTCTTTAAAAATCATAATTTAAAAAAAAAAAACCTGCTGGGGGGTATTGGGAGGGAAATCTGTGCATCAAACCTTTCTCCACATCTCCCTTTTAGTGATTGGGCATGTCTCAAACATCCCTCCTTCCCCCTTTCCCATCAGTTTCTCACTTTCTGTCTTTGCTCCACAGTCCCCTCTCTCACCCCACCAATCCAGTCCCACCTGTTGCTATCTCCCTCCACAAATTCATCCCTACTTGTCTTTCCTTCCACCAGTGCATCCTTACTAGTTGCTATCACACTCTCTCTACAGTCCATCCCCACCTGTCTTTCTCTCTCTCTTTCCCCACCAATCTCCCACTAGTCTTCCTCTATCTCCCTTCAGCAGTCAATCCTCACCAGTTGCTCTCCACAGTCCATCCCACCATTTCTCTCTCTCTCTCTACCAGTCTATGTCCAACAGTTTGCTCAATCTCCTCTATCTACCAGTACTTTCTACCAATCTGCCTGTGTGTCTCTCTCTTTCCACCACTCCATTTACACCAGTCTCTCTCACACTCTCCCTCCCTCCACCAACCATCCTGGTCAGTCTCACTCTCTCCCTCCATCAATCCATCTCTACCAGTCTGTCTCTCTCTCCCACCCTGCCAGTCTCTCCCCTTTCACAAGTCCATTCCTCTCAGTCGGTCCAGATCCAGCTATTTGATTGCCTGTAGTTATACCACAAGTTATTAAATATAAGTATATTCTTGCACATTTACTGCTGTGCTTTGCAATTATATATATATATATTCCATTTATATCAGTAAGCATTATTTAATAAGTTTTATATATTATGAATGAGTGTGAGGTGTATATAATTACGTCTTTGTTATTACAGTAATAACTTTTCTATATACAGCATACCACTGCAGGTAAAAAAAGAAAAGAAGCATGTGGAGATCATTAAAATTTTGGAGATTGAAAAGAGGTCCATGCTCTAAGGCAGTTCTTCTCAACCGGTGTGTCACGACACACCAGTGTGTTGCCAAACACCAGCAGGTGTGTCACGTTTCCCAGTGTCCCACTGCCCCGTTGTACTTTCCTTCTCCCTTTTTCCAGCCCCCATGGGCCAATTGGAAGCCTCCTTTCTTCCTACCCCCACTGCCAATGGGAAGCCTCCTTCATTCTGCCTGCCCCCGCGCAGGCCAATCAGAAGCTTCCTTCCTTCTTCCTGCCAGTGGGAGTAGGAAGAAGGGAGGAAGCCTTTGATTGGCTGGTGAGGCAGGCATCAGAAAGCCCGGGGGTGGGAGGAATAGAAGTGTTGAACTCCAACGAAGCAAGGCCGCCACAAGAGCCCATTCCCTTGGCGGTGAAGAGGAAAAACTGACTCCGATGAAGCAATGCCACCACAGCCCATGGCAGCGCAAAGGAAACCCGACCTTGACCAAGCAAGGCCGCCTCAGCCCGTGACGGCGAAGAGGAAACCCGACCCCAAGCAAGCAAGGCTGCCACAGCCTGTGGTGGCAAAGAGGAAACCCAACCCTGACCAAGCAAGACCACCACAGCCCGTGGCGGTGAAGAGAAAACCCAACCCCGACTGAGGCCACCACGGGAGCCCATTCCCGGGGCGGCAAAAAAAGAAGGCCCGCCAGAGTAAAGCCACAGCGGAACTGGAGCCCATCCCTGCAGTGAAGGAAGAATACGTTTTTGGTGAGAGCTGATGTGTCTGTGTGTGAATGAGTGCCTGGGTAAGAACTTGTGTCTGTGGGTGTGAATGGATGCATGGGTGACAGTTTGTGTGTGTGGGTGTGAATGGGTGCCAGGGTGAAAGCTTGTGTGTGTGGATGTGAATGGAAGCCTGGGTGACACCTTACTGCATGGGCTTCTTAAAAGTTAGAGAAAATAGCCCGAGTCTGCCCCAGTGATTCTACTTCGATTTCAAAACTCCAGCTGGCTGAGGTGCTACAGTTAAACTGAGAAACAGCTATTTTACTTTTCATAGATAACGGTACATTAGAAAGAAAGACGGAAGTCGGGATCCAAAAGTCATTTAGACAGATAACTGAAAAGTTATCCATTTAAATGGCAAAGCGGTGATATTGGAAGCATAACTCGTTATGTCTCTAGAATTTGGCCACATAAGTTGGGCGCATTTCGGGAGGAGTGGAGTTAGCCGCTTAGCTTATGCAGCTAACTCTGTTCGCACTGCAGGGCTGTCCTAAAGTTAGCCAGATATACGTATATCTGGCTAACTTTAAGATTGCCAGAATATGCAATGGTGCTGCCACGCCACTGACTATCCAAGTTAAGTTAGCCGGATAGGTGTACTGTCTACTTTAACTAGTCACTCCATGACTGAATATCGGCTCCATTGGATATAGGGATGCAATCATTTTCCAATATGGTGCAGCAAACATTTAATAAAACTTGAAACATTTGCAATGTGAAAGATATTGTTTTGTACTGTGAGTGGCCTTGGGATAGCCAGAGAACAGACTTCAAGCTTACCTAAACTTCTTTATTTTATTCCAGAACAAGCATAACAGTTCTGCTATTCTTCGCAGTTCCAGGAAACAAATACAGCTCAGCAGTATTCTTTACTAAGGCTTCCTTCTCTCTTCTGGGCCTCTCCTCACTCCTGCGGCCTGGCTATTTGTCCTCCTTTCCTAGGGACTTCCACCCAGGACCAGGATTCCTTGCTGAATCAGACTTAAAGTGCACCAGGCCAGATCTCAGGAGCCAGTCCTTTAAAGTGTGCTGGGTTTTAATCCTGTATACCCCTTCAGAAGCTGATCACCAATTTCTATGCAACAGCTTGTTTTAACGGATATCTAACAAATGCTATGTTTTATGCTTATGCATGGAAATGATAACAGTCACAATTATTTGTGGGGAACCAGGAGATAAGAACTCTGTTCTGTGGAATTTGGAGGTGTTTGAAAATGTATGCTGAGGAATAAATCATCACAGGACAGAGCTCAATATCCATCTCCTTTCCCTTGCTTGAAAATGTTATTTACAGCATGAAAAATAAACAAACATTCTGTGGGATAGATATCCCTGGGTATTTAGTCACTTATATGGCTCAGGAAATTTAACAGGATGGAGACGACTAAGGACCCTATGCAGCTAAACTCATGCAACACCAATTTTAGCATGACCTCGCAAAAAGTTTATAAAAGGCACATTAAAAGGCTACTTAACAAGTCATGTGAAAAGATGGCCTTCAGGAAAAATGGCAGAAATAGCATGCTAATGCTATTCTCATGCACGGAGACCCAAACATGTATTGGATAAACAGTGAGTATATTACTTACCAAGGGCACACTAAATTGTGGAATCAAGCTACTTTGAGCATGCTCAGTTCTCTTTTCATCTTGAAATCCTCTGCTTTCAAAAGAATATGCAACTAAGCCTGATACATGGAGGCTTTCTCAGCAGAGGGAAGAAGAGGGAGAGCTAGTACACTCTAGGTAATGAGTTCAAAGTAAAGTAGAGGGTCCCAGGAAAGCAGAAAAATGACTTGAGTGCATGTTTAGAACCCTCTATCTTATGTGTCGGTAAGAATCTTCAAAGAGTGCTGGGAGAGAACCTGGTTGGGGACCAGAGGGAGCAAGCAAGGAGCAGATGTAGGATAGATATAGGCTACAGGTGATTAGCAGATTTAACTGATAATCTGATGATACAAATTCATTAGTTTTACGGGAACAGCTGCTTACACTTTTGGAAGGTAATCAATCAGTTTTATTGTAACAGCATAAGTATACTTTATTTATTACAGAAAATGTAGTTTTGTTTTGGTACACACATATATATATATATATATATATATGTTTGTTTTAAGTTTTTAAAGTTTGCAGAACAAAGCATTGTTATGAAAAATGAGAATGTCTCATGCGTTATCACCAAGCTACACTTGACAAATAGACAATGCCAAACTAATTAACCCAGCTGAAAGATTAATTAAGCCAGTTTATCTCACCCTCAGCCTTTGGCGGGTCATACTCCTGCTGAGAAGCAGGACTCAGGAATCCAGCAACCCAGCCAGCAAATGACAAGAAGATAGAACCCAGAGGTCTCACGGATGGCTCTGTGAGGTATGCCAGTCAGGAAAAGGGTAAAAAGTCCTGGGTTTGCCAAGTTCTTTCAGGGACTAAATTGACAAGGCACCTTCTCCAAGATTAGCGGAGCAGGCTATGCTGAGCACCAACTCGATATCCAGACCAATAATTTACGCTTAAAGAAAAATACTGCTCAAAATTACACAACAAACATGTTTTAAAGGTGGATGGTGGAAATTAAAAAAAAAAAAAAAGTAATAGCTGATTTTCATCAAAATGACACGTTCTGCTTGGGTCTGGGGCTGGGCCCAGGCCTTGCTATAGGCCGAGGCTCAGGTGTTAGAACCCGGCCCCCTGTGCCTGTCTCCGGCATCAGACCTCATTTATATTTTTTTTTTTCTGCATCGCACGCCCAGGAGAGTGGCCTGGGCGCTCGCCGGCTCTCCCGCGGGTTTTTCTGTATCGGCCCGATTGCTAGGAAGCATATAGCAGACAAGGACTCTCTTAGCCACTTTTTGTAGGGAATATTAGAAGTAGGGCTTAAGATCCTAAGGTTTTCTAAACTGTAAGTTTATTTGTTTACTTTTTAGCAATTAGGGAGTTTTGGTGGGTACTAAAAACAGGTGTTTATCGGTGTTTTCATGATGTGAAATGTAATGTTTGGCACAGTTTTAGGTGTTTTCCATTTTAAAAAGCATAAATCAATTTTATTGATGCCTTTATTATTTCAGTGTTAACACTGCAGTACACAACTCCATGTACATGATTACAAATATTGCCATTGTTTAAAATACATAAATGACGTAGGAGGTATTGCATACATTCATGAAACTCCAATCTTTAACCAGCAAAGATATCAGCTGTGCCATTGTGAAATGCAAAAAGTGTCCCAAGTGTGAATTTCACAAAACAAGTTACAAGAAATTCTCACTGCATGGCTGGTGTGCTTTCAGTTTATTTACTCTTGGAGGAGCAGCAGCTTGATATCTCTCTCTTTCTGGTTCCCCACTGGGATTCATGCAAAAGAAAACTCTTTCAAGTTGCTTTTCGCTTACAGCTTGTGGTTTTACTCTCTGGCTTCTTCTTGAAGCAGTAGGTGGGGGGGGGGGGGGGGGGAAGAGACAGAATGCCTGCGCCTTTGTTGCTCCATTTCTGGGGGGGGGGGAGAGGTTAGGAAATTTGCATGTGGATGTGACAGCTTTCCATGCTCCTGTTTCCTTCTCTACCTGTCCCAATAAAGGCAGAGGCAGAGACATTTCAAGATGTTGATTTTATGTGTTGTTTTATATTATTTTCTGTGCATTACTTTGGAAGATTTTACTGTAAAACAATTCATACGTGTTGTTATATAAATACAAAAGGGACAGTGGATAGAGGCAGCGGCAAAAGACCATTTTAAAAAATGTAAGTTACTGCTTGTTTCTCATGAGCAGTAGGTGTGGAGAACCCAAAAACAGCAGCACAGTTTGTCCATAGTGCAGTAAACGTGCCTTCGCTCTCGAGCTAGCGTGCCCCCCCTCCCCCGCCCTTTAGTGCTTCTGCTGTTCTTACAAGTGCAGGGGAGGTTAGGATGTGTCTGGTGCCGGAGCAGGGAGGGCTAGGTGGAAGCAAAGGCAGAGCAACGGCAGCAGAAGCAGTAAGATCATGCCACACAGCGTGCTGGATTACATCACTGATGGCGACATGAGTCAGATCAGTTTTCTGGGATATATCTTTTATAAGTGAAAAACACAATTTTTGCCCCGGGGGTGTTTTTCATTTATAAAAATCAGATGCCCTAAATATAAGGCCCCATCCAATTTATCCAAATATCTGAACAAACGTTTTAACAGCCCAAATGAGCCCTTGATGGGTAGCTAAGTGTGCCTCATTGTACCTCCTTCTCTGCTGCAGTCATTGGATTCTCTGTAGGTGTTAGAATCCAGGCTAGACATCTACAGAATATCCTGCATACCTAAGAAAAGTAGGCATCACATGATTAGGCTATAAGGTGTCCGAGGGTTTATTGAGGTATGCTGGATATGTGGCAGTGCAAGGAGTGTGTGGGTATCATGAAAGCCATGAGAGTATAATAATATATTCATAAATCAAAGAGACGCAACGGATGAACACAAAGATCTGAGTTAGCACAAAATGTTGAAGTGAAAATTCACAAGCAAACTTACAGTGTACTCATTCATCAGAGACCCATCCCTACAGCCACCCTTCCTCAAACTGCCAGAAGAAGGCAGAGTAATGCTGAATATAGGAATCATGATAAACCTCTGGTAGATGGTCAGCATGTTTAGAATGAGCATGTTGACTTCACTAGTGTTGCACTCACCGACAGCACCTGACCTGCCCCTCGTGGTCCCTGACGACGCAATGCTGGCCCGCCTATCCCTGGACCCTCCGCGCCACTCTCCTGCTGCCCGGCCTCCATTCCCTCTGCGCTGGGTCTCTGTCGGCGTGCAGGACGCCGCCAGCTTCCCTGCCTGCCGGGTCCTGCCTATGTGCACGCATGGCTATGGCCATAAATTAAAGGGCCAGTGGCAGGAATTTTCCCTCGGGCCCCGCGGGATGACATCACCACTTCTGGCCTATTTAGGCCTGCTCCCACTGCACCTCCCCGATTTGGCATTGAGTGTCCTGCCTTGCAAGTGGTGCTTCTAGTGTCTCTTCTTCTCAGTTCCTGCCCTCCATTCTAGTACCCATTCCTGTCTTCAGCTCAGACTCCCTCCTTCTGCTCCTGGCTCTTCGCTCCTTCACCCATCAGATGGACCCCTTTGGCTTTTTGACTTCGGATTGGACCTCATGCTGCTTTGCTTGCTGCTTGCCCAGGACTTCGGATGGACCTCACTCTATTTGCTTGCCGCCTCCCCAGGACTTTGGACCTAACTTCTACCTACCTGGCCACGCCACTTCTTGGATCTTGCCTCCGACACTTCATCAGAACTACCACACAGGGGCCCACCTAAGTCCAGCCGGTCCCGGTACCCAAGGGCCCAACCTGCGGGGAACGGGATTGGTAGTGATGAAGCTCCAGCCGGCCCCTGTCTTCCGCCAGCCTCGCCTCCTGTCATTGGGAACCTGCGGTAGGCCTTCCTCCCAGGTTGTATCAATCCCAACTCAGGCCAGGAGTCCACCTTTTACGTCAAGGCTCCAACAACTAGCCACCTGCATATTCAAGGAATGATAGTGCCTGTAGTTGCTGAGCACCACTTCCCTTTCATTGGGAGATGTCAGTACCACAAATGTGCAATCAATTGCCCCCATCATAGTAAATAGGTCAGTGATGTCATTAACACCCCTTTAAACTCCTGTCATTATAGGATCTGATTAGGAAAAGTAATATAATTTTTAATTTGTGAATGCTATTGCAGAGGGATTAGAGAGAAAAGTTTGCCTTTTTTATAGATGACACTATGATCTGAAAAAGAGTAGGCATCACTGAGGAAGTAGACAGAATGAGATTCAATCTATGTTTTTATATATATAGTTTATGAATTGCCCAGCCCATAAGCTTAGAGCAATGTATAACAGATGAAAATCAAATTCTGATACAAAATATTAAAACATCTTCAAGGAATACATTTTCAGCTTCAAGAGAGATTGAGTACTTGGCAGTTAATATTCTATGCAAAAAAGAATAGAATCTTGCATTTTGAGCAAAGATATCCAAGGGAACAGTAGACAATGGAAATTAAGAAAATGATGTGTACAATACAGGAGACTATCTTGGGATGATCATGCCTGATGAGTTCAAGGTAGTGAAACAATGTGATAAGGTGGTGATCAGAGTCAGGGAGATGCTAGGGTGCGTAGGCATAACCAGTAGCAAAAAGGAGGTGATAATACCACTTTACAGATCTTTAATAAGATCTTACCTGGAATACTGTACCCAAATCTAGAGACCATACCTCCAAAAGTATATAGAGGTGATATAAAGGCTACCAAAAGCTATATGAAATGAGATTTAAGGATCTTGTATACTCTAGAGCAGTGGTTCTCAACCTTTTTTTTTTTTTGGGACACACCTAACTGATGGTTCTCACATACGTGACACACTGAACACATGACTGTCATGAGGCTAAATGTAAAAGAACAGTTTGCATCCACAAGAAGCCCCCTGACCCTCAATAATGGATGTAAAGCAAAATTACAATGATGTTACCCATACAGCTCACCCTTCAAAAAAGATATTCTGGTTCTGGTGTCATCTCAGTAAAAGCAAAACTACCAGGCTCAATAGTCCTACTTATGAAAAGACAGCAGTTTACCACCAATGCATGTCCTCTTGAGAAAACACAACAAATAAGACTGATACAAACACTTACATGCTAGTAAAATACCTCACCACAGTCACACACTCAGAACCGACCTAATATACTCCCAGGATCTGCAATATTGCACATAAACTAATCCGCACACAGTTACACCTATATTATGGAATACACTCAAACAGTAACAACCCTACCTATGGAAAGGCAACACTTCAAATATTAAATTCAGGCCCTAAACACCAATACACCTCCTATTAGGAAAACAGAGCTAGCCAAGCAGCTATAGACCCCACACAGAAATAATTGTAACACTATAAACCAGAATAAATGTTTCAAAACAGCTATGAACAGAATAACATCCAACAATTAAAAACATAAAAATTATTAAAAATCCTCCAAACACCAATAAAATATTTAAAAACAGCAGATATTTTGCATAATATTCAATAAATAAAATGGCAGTTAATCAAGAAAAATAAACTTTAAAAGCCACCTTTACTTACCTCCTCCAGCAGCTCTCCTACTCCTCTTCCATGCAGGCCAGAAGCAGCAGTAGTGGCTGAAGCTCTGTTCTCATTGTCTTCTTCTTTAGGGCCCATGACCAGTCTCTCTGTCTCGCACACATACACATACCAGTCACATCCCCATGACCAGTTTCTGTCTCTCACACATCAATCATCTCCCAACCAGTCTTTCTCTTACACACACACACACCAGTCACCTTCCCAGTCTCTCTCATGCACACACACACACATGCTTCCTACTCCCATGCTGTGTCTCACACCCCCAGGTTTCTCGCTCCCATGCTCAGTCTCTCCACATGCACAGGCTTCTCATTCCCATAATCACTTTCTCTCTCTCACATACACACGCACTAATCTCTCTCTCACTCCCATGCATGCTCTCTCCACATGCACAGGCTTCTCATTCCCATGATCACTTTCTTTCTCTCACACACACCAGTCACCTCATCAACCAGTCTCTCTCTCATGCATACATATACATAGGCTTCCCACTCCCATGCTCTGTCTCACATATACAGACTTCTCACTCCCATGCTCTCTTTCACACACATACCCACACACCAGGCTTCTTACTCCTATGCTCTCTCATATACACAAGTTTCCCCTTTCCATGCTTTCTCTGTCTCACACACACATACACACACCAGTCACCTCCCTGACCAATCTCGCACTCTCTCACACACACACACACACTCCAGTCATCTCCCTAACCAGTCACTTTCATTGTCTCTCACATATACACACATTCATCACCTCTCTGACCAATTTTGCTCAATCATAAACACGCTGAACACACATGCTCTCAATCAAATACATGTTCTCATCTACACACACACACACACATTCTCTCACTTACATACAGGCAGGCTGTCTCTATCTCTCACTTCCTAGCCCCCCCCCCCCCCCCCGAGCACAAATGGTGGCTGCAGCAGCCTCCTCTTCCAGCCCCCACAGGCCAAGAAAGAAGAATCCCATCGACTGCGGGATTGCTGCTGTTCCAGGCCATGAGGGCAGGTGCGGGAAGAAGAAAAGGCCCAGCCGCAGTTGCCAGCTTCCAATGACACTGCTGCCGTTCCCATCCGGGCTTGAATGTACTGATAGCCCAGGCGGCAACGACAGCAGTGGATGATAGCCTGCCTCTCGCTCAGTGAAGGAAGAGCAGGGAAGAGCAGCGGGAGACTGGTAGCACACGACACATCTGCTGGTGCTTGGCGACACACTGGTGTGTCACAACACACTGGCTGAGAATTGCTGCTCTAGAGAAGAGGAGAGGTGGAGGATATGCTCAAGGCATTCAAATACCTCCAATAAGGCACAAGCAGCAAACATTTCTCAGAGAAAAGAATGCTTTATAACAAGATGTGATGGTATAAGGCTCCAAGGAATGAAGATTCAAGTGTAACATCAGAAACATACTTATTCACAGACAGGGAAAGCCACAGATGCATGGAATGGCCTCCCAGCACAGGGATAGAGAAAATAACAGTAACAGAATTCAAGAAAGCATGGGATAAACACAGACGATCCCTAGTTGTAAAGAAGTGACTGGAAAGCCAGAGGACAGGGATCTATGGCATTGTAACAGGAATGATTCTGAGCAGACTAAATGGGGCTTATCCTCCTTATCTTCCATCATATTATATGTTTCTATATCTTTTAAGGACTACCTGGCAAAAACATCTGGAGAAGGTGGTCCATGCTGCCAACTATTGTAAAAAATGCTTTGAAAAAAAACCCAGAGGCCAAGAAATATGCTCAGGACTGTCAGAGGACTGAAGTTTCTTTTCAGTTCCTCATACATCTCCCTAATGGATCGCGAACTCAGCCAGGACCTGCAGATTACCTTTCTCTCCTAGACCCTGTAAGCAGGGTCGTTGAGAGTGTATAGACCTTAAAGCATATCTACTCTTGAGTTTTCCTTGTCTCAGTCGGGTGGGCATTCCAGTCCTGCCCCTCCACTCCTTTTCCTTCACCCCTGCCTGCCTGCACGGCCCATCATTCTCAATCGCCACAACCTGGGACAATCTTCCACACTCTGCCTCCTCCTCCTTCTTCAGGACCTAGAATTCCTTTGGGTGTCAAACCAGGCGACAGCAGTCTCATTCCCTTTGTTGCAGGGTCCATCAATATTTCCTATTAGGCACCTGAGTAAGAGATTGTGGCCTACCTATTCCCACATGAAGTCTGGAAGCAAAAATATTCATGCAACAGCCAGCTGATGTCAAACCTTTGCCCCTAGCGGCTCTCGGGAGATTGACATGAAAGGGACGGAGGGCTGGGGCCTAACATTGTTACTTTGGCTGCTTCGTGGAGTGGCAGAGATTAGTGGGTCAGGGGTTGGCTGGACATTCAGCCCACACTAAAAAAAAAAAATCACTTTTTAATGAAAAGTGCCATAATTTATACTTGCATAACAGACCATCAATGCCAGCATAAGTGTCCATAAAGTTTAGTGAATCTGCCCCTATAACAGCATTCTCATGTGACATGCTTTCATTATAAGTAGAGGCAATGACACCTATACACTATACAGAGAATGCCTGTAAATATACATTTAAGTAGGGATTCATCTTCTAGTCAGTGCAAAAGTGTTGTTGCATGTTGCAAGAAGAGCAAAAAAAAAGTGCTGACAAATTGCAAACAAAAAAATCTTCAGCTCTGTCTAGCTGTATAAGCAAAGCATCCCTCACATTCGATGGTTTGTATTGGAAGGCCCTGAGGATTCTTGCCAAAGGCACCAAATAGAAGAAAGCTGTTGCTGAACACAGTCCTCCTAATCTGCTGTTCTGCTCTATCTTAGTGAGAGAATAAGAGTTTTTGTCCATTTGGGAATAATGTCACTTCTAATGGCAGCCAACAATCTGCTCTTTCTGTATTGAAAGAAAAGAGACAAAGTAAAAGGTAGCAGAGAAATTGTCAGACCTCGTATTTTTTGATCCACTGCATGAGTGCATTGCTTAACAATTCACACAAAGCTCTTCTTTTTCTTTGGAATACTTTATCATTTCTTGTTTACATGATGAAATGAAGACAGGAGGAGGAAGAAGATGGGCAATTTGGCTGAAGTATTATTTTATTTCTTTATAATGCAGTGCATGATCTGAGAACACATTTTGCAGAGATGAATGAAAGTGATATTTCTTCTGTTCAGAAAGACACAGCAACTCTGATAGTCCAGCATCACAGAGGTTTTGGTTCTCTGCTAAGGGAGCATTTAATCAAATGGCAGCAGTATGGACAAGAGAAAACTGGATTAGATAGCCAGTGCAATTTTGATTTGGACAGTTAACCATGCAGATGTACTCTCCAGAGCAGTGGTTCTCAACAGGTGTGACGGGACACACTAGTGCCGCGAGGTCACGAAAGGTGTGTCACACACCCAGCAAAAGACTGGTCTTTCGTCATCAGTCTGGATAGAAATGGCTGATTTCGCCTTTATTGGGCATGACAGGAAGCTGCTCTTGCTTCCTTTTCCTCTTCCTGGCCCAGTGGGAGTTTATTCCTTTTTTTTTCACCCAGAACAGAGTGAGATATCACCAACTCCTGTACATATGGGCCCTGCAGGACACCAACTTTATCTTCCCCTGCCTGGCCTCGCAGTGAGGCTGCTGATGCTCTCTTCACCCCATGGGGCCTGGACATGAAAGTAGGAGCATGAGGAAGAGAGGTGCATGCTCTATAGATCCACTGCTGACTTCTGCTGCTGCCGCCTCATCTTCTTCCTCTCCTCAATTATTCTTGGCCTCATCTGCTGCTGGTAAAGCGGGAAGGAAGCTCTGGGTTGGACTGAAGGCTTATGCTGGCTGGGAGCCAGGAGGAGGGGGAAATGTGCTGGGCAGGAAGGCCTTGGGAGATAGGGAGTCAGGAGTCTGCTTGGTAGGATGGGGTGGGGGAAAGGAGGTTGGGGTTGCTGCATAGGGAGAGGTGAAGAAAAGAAGAGCTGGGTGTTGTTGGGCAGGGAGGAAAGATGGAAGTGGAGGGAGAGATGGAGGTGTGGGGCCTGCTGGGTTGGGGAAGGAGGGAGGTCAGGGGTTGCTGAGCTGGAAGGGGTGGGAAAGAGGTGGTCAGAGGTATGCTGGGTAGGGAGAGTTGAGCAGGAGAGAGAGGAGGCACAGGGAAGAGGATGCAGGGGTGGGAGGTGTTGGAAATGTTGGAAGGGGATATGAGCATGTGAAGGGACGATTAAGTAGTTGGAAGAAGTTAGGGATGATGGGGACATGGAGGAGAGTGACAGGGAACAAAAGCCATAATATATCCATTTTGTGAATATGCATTTCTTCTCTCTTTGAATTTTGCTTAGTGTAGGAGAAAATATATTTCTGTTTCTAGTTCTCCAGTTTTGCACTGCATGCAGAAAGTCTTCTTGGGGTTTCCATTCCAGTTTTTGTTTCCACATTTGTCATTTGTGGTATTTTATTCTATGTTAGCTGAAGGTAGGTCTGTCTATATTCTGTTACATGTGTGACTGAGATGAGATGAGGTAGGGATTTGTATCAGTCTTATTTGTTGTATAACTGATGTCCTTGAAAGCTCATGCCTCAATAAATTGGTTAGTCTATAAGATGCCACCTGCCTCATTGATAATTTTATTTATAGTACAGTAAATTAGTGGTCCTATTTAGAAATGTATAACAAAACACTCCAGAACAGGTACATTTACAAAATACTAAGAAGCTGCTTCATATCAACAGTGTTTAAGGCTTATATTAAAATAGCACAGGAATAAATAATTACTGTGCTTGGATATACTCATCCTCCAACTATGTGATACATAAGGCTCTCTGAGACAAGAGATTGTGCTTTTTCATTTGCTGTACCCACACTGTGACATATTCTCCCTCATGACTTGAGAGAAGTGGAATGCTCAAAGAAATGTAAAGCTCTTTTAAAAGCTGTGTTATTTATGCAGGCATTTTGTTAATTTTAGAATTTTACTGTCCTGATTTTATATTTTTATCAGATCGTATTGGTTGGTTAGTTTTAGTGTTTGCACTCATATATTTTATCATTATGTATGTTTTATTGTGAGCCGCTTTGGGCCTCGGCATAGGTGGCATATAAATGCAAATAAATAAAATACATACATACAGTATAATAAGGTAGGGGCAACAATATGGAGGAAGTTGCTAATGGGCCTGTCCATCTGGTCTGAACCAACCCAAAGAGTAATGCTATGGCCCAACAAAGCCCATCCTACCAGGATAGAAACACTAGGAGCAATACTGCTGCTGTGATTCTGCTTGTGAGCTAGACTCACAAGCAGCCTCTCACCCCCTTTCCTGCAGCGCGGCCTGGAGGCTGTCACTGCCACCATTGTCTTTACAGTTCCCTCGCGGCCTGGAGACCGCTGACTTCGCCTGCTGCTGCCTCCAACCAGGCCTCCCATGCGGCCTGGGAATCGCCGCTGCTAATCCTTCTCGTAGCCCGGAGGCCGCCAATGTCTTCCCTCCGCTGGCAGGACTGCCACAGTCCTGGCTTTGCAGCCCAGAGGTCGCCTTTCCCCAGTGATCCTGTGGCTGGAAGCTGCTGCTTCCAGCTTCCCTCCAGCGGCTGAGGGACCGCCGCTGACATTCATCTTTGCGGCTAGGCAGCTGCCAAACTCCGCCGTTCTTCTGTGGCCTGGAGGCCACCCTGAAGCTCCTCACCACGTGGCCAGGAGGCCACCACCATCCACGTCCTCTTCTGCGGCCAGGAGGCCACCCCAGAGCCCCTCTTCATGCAGCAGGGAGCCGCCATCGTTCTTCTTTCTTCATGGCAGGGAGCCGCCGTCATCAGGGCCTGCTTCCTCCTGTGCAGCGGGTCACCGCTCTCCAAGGTCCTGCCCTCCTCTTAGGCGTGGGGCCGCACCTCTCTGCTTTAGTTAAAGGGCCAGCAATGGGAAATCCTTCCAGGCTCCTCCTGTTGATGTTCCAAGGTGTTTCCTCTTCAGCCCTATAAAAAGGACCTTCCTTCATTCCATCGTTGCCTTCACAAGGAGTTTGTCATGGAGTCTGACCTCTCCTGGATCTTCAGTTCCAGCTCTTCATTCCAGGAGTTCTCCGTGATCCTTCACTTCTTGAAGGCACTCTGTTCTTCGTTGGGCCTCTTTGTCTTTGTCCATGGTTCCTGAACTTTCGTCGTCGTCTTCATTCCATGTTCTGGTTTCACGTCGTATTCTGTCCTCGTCTTCAGATGTCTCCATGTCTTCAGATGTCCTGATGTCACCGTGTCTCCAGATGTCTTCCCGTCTTCAGATGTCCTGATGTCACCATGTCTCCAGATGTCTTCTCATCTTCAGATGTCCTGACATCTCCCTATCTCCGGATATCCTGACATCCCCTTGTCTTCGGATGTCCAGATGTCTCAGCCTTCTGATGTCTTTGTCTATCATGTTCCAGTCATCCCTGTGGTCCTCCTCTCTTGAAGTTCCCTGATGTCCAGATGCTATAGATGTCCTGATGTCCCGAGGTACCGGTGCCCATTCATATCTGATGTCCTACATTCCAGCCCTGATGTTTCGAGTCCTAATCCTGAAGTACTGTCAATCCTCAAGCTCCGGGTTCAGCTTGCTCACCCCAGACTTCATCTCCAGCTGACCATTTCCTGGGAGTAAATCCTTTCCTATCCGGTGTCCTTTCCTGATGGCTGGAGTCCTCTTCCAGCAGGATTTGTCTTCAAGCACTGCCCGGATTCCTCCCAGTTCCTGAGCCTCTTTCTTCGTCTGAGTATCCTAAATCCTTGTCCTCGTCTGAGTCTTCCCCAGTTCCAAATTGTCATTGGAGTATCTGGGTCCTCGCCTGACTCTCTAGAATCCACCTCTGATCTTCATTTACATCTGAGCATCTTGCATCTGAGTTCCAAGCCACTTCATGTCTTCATCTCATCTGAGTTCCAAGCTACCTTTGTCCTTGTTTCATCTGAGTTCCAAGTTTCCTCCTATCCTCGTCTCGCCCAAGTTCCAAGTTTCCTCATGTCCTCGTCTCGCCCGAGTTCCAAGTTACCTCTTGTCCTCATCTCGTCTGAGTCTCCAAGTACCAAGTGTCCTCGTCTCATTTGAGTCTTCAAATACCAAGTGTCCTCGTCTCATCTGAGTCTCCAAGTACCAAGTGTCTTTGTCTCATCTGAGTCTCCAAGTATCAAGCATCCCTGTCTCATCTGAATCTCCAAGGGTCCTCATCTTGTCTGAGTCCCAAGCTCCACATGTCCAACTCATCTGAGCCTCCGAGCTTCCTCGTCTTGTTCAAGTCTTCAGCCTAGTCCAAGGCTGAGGTCCCATCTTGTTCCAAGCTCCAGTACCATCGCCTGTCCTCGACCTCGGTCCATCCTGCCGCATCTGCCGCTACCCAGTGGCAGGTCTGAAAGGGCTATTGAGTGGCCGGAGGGCTACCCCAGAGACTAGCATTGTGTTGTTGGGTCTCTACCGGTGCGTGCAGGTTTGGCAGAGGTTAGGGCAGTGGTCAGCCTGCTCCTCCCATACTGGGACATGTCTTGCCTGCCGTGGTGCTTCCACGGAGCTCCTCTCTTGCATTCACATTGTGGTCAATGGGCACACGTCCCCCTGGAATCGGAAGCACTCCCTAGCGCTCCCTCCCACAGATCCCAACAACTGCCCTTGGTCGAGCTCATTGAACTGGGACTCTTGACTTGAGATAGGAACTGCCATACTGAGTCTGACCAAGGGTCCATAAAGTCCAGTATCTTGTTTCCAACAATAACAAATTCAGGTCAAAAGTACCTGGCAGGATCCCAAATAGTAGATAGATTCCCTGCTGCATACACACAGCGATGAGCAATGGCTGTCCCCAAGTTTACCTGGTTAAGTGCAGTTAATGGATTTTTTGTCCAGGAACTTTCCAACCCTTTTTTTTTAACCCAACTACACTAACTGTTTTATCAGTATCCTCTGGCAATGAATACCAGATATTAATTGTGCAATGAACGAAAAAATATTTTCTCCGATTTATTTTCAATATACTACTTCATGGAGTGTCCCTCAGTCTTTATTTCTTGAAAGAATAAACAACTAGTTTACATTAACCTGCTCCACTCCATTCATGATTTTATAGACCTCTGTCATATCTCAGCTATCTCTTCTCCAAGCAGAAGAGCCCTAGCATCTTTAGCCTTTCCTCATAAGCAAGTTATTCCATCCCCTTTATCATTTTGATCACTCTTCTCTGTAACTTTTCTAGTTCTGCTATATCTTTTATTAGATGCAGCACCCAGAACTGCATACAATACTCTAGGTACAATCCACCATGGAGTGATACAGAAGTATTATAATATTCTCTATTGTATTCTCCATTCTTTTCCTAATAATTTCTAACATTCTGTTTGCCTCTCTAGGTTGCCAACTGGCTCCAGATTTTCTGGACAGATTGATCCAGTTTGGGTCTTATCCCACTGCATGCAGGAACTTGTACTTTTTCTTTTCTTAAGGCATGCATAGGTAAGTCAGAACTACAAGTCCCTGCATGCAATGGGGTAAAACCAGGACTGAGTCGACCTGTCCTGAAATTCTGGAGCCAGTTGGCAACCCTAGCCACCACACAATGAGCCAAGAATGTCTATATATTGTTCACCTAGTTCCTTTTCCTGGATGGTGACATCATGTAACAATAGTTTGAATTATTTTTCCCTATGCGCATCATTTTGCTCTTTTACACATTATATTTCATATGTCATTCATGGTCACCCAGAACAGCATATAGCACAAGCACAGTAAAGGAACTAAACTTCTCTCCCAGTGACTGTGTCTTTTTCATCCTATCCCACCAATGTACTTCAAGTGTATAAAGGGAGTGTGCAAAGAGGAATAGGAGGAGCAGCAGACATAGGAAAAAGCAATACTGCTTTTTTTTTACTGCCCCCATGCTTTGCTGTTAATGCCCATGCCTTAGGAAGAGATGAAAGGAACAGGCAGAAACATGTTGTACTTAAAGAAAGAAGATGATAGACTGTGACGAAGATGAGAAACAAACTAGGGAAATAAGGGACTATGAGGGAAAGAGGGGACAAGACAGAGGTGAAGTTGTTGGACAGGGTGAGAGATAAAGGTAGAAAGAGGGCTAAGTGGGAGCAATCAGATGAGAAATGGGAAGAAAAGGTAGGAAATTGAGGTATGGAGGAATATGAAGGATATGGAAAGAGATGGAGAGGATAAACTGGTGATGGAGGGAAGATCATTGGAGGCATAGAAGAGAGAAAAATGGAGAGAAGTTACGAGAAAAAGAAATATTGTCAAGTCGATAGAGAAATGAGAAGAGACACATAGAAGGAAAGGTAGTTTGGAGTTTCTTTGTAAGCATGAAGGTAATGTGAGGGGCTAAACTAAACCTTGAGGTCGCAGTTATAGAATTTGCTATGTGACCCAGGAGAGCCTACATCCTAACCTGGCTAGAACTGTTAAGTTGCCAATAGTGACGCACAGCCTGTCACAGCTTTAGTGCTAAATTACACAGGGAAGCAAATTAGAACAGTACTCATTCGTAAGTAATCTAATTCAGGAAATGAAAGTTTAATTGATCCTAACACATTTTATTAAAAGGCAGACATGTCAAGTGATGGCAGAAGTGGAACCAATATAACTGATATGGACTTTGAAAAAAAGAAAAAAGCTTAAATTGGGTCCCAGTGAATAGGTAACACTGAAACTGAAATGTAAGAAACTTGGAAAAAAAGACACTGGTAAAATTGTTTATCTGCAGGGTAAATGTACTTTTACCCAGAAGATTAGCCACAACAATCAAAGGTAATCTATGCAAGTAGTTTTGTTTTGATTATTTCATTTTAGTTGACTAAAACGAAACGAATGAAACAAAATGAAATTTACTTTTATGTTTTATTTTAAAAATGACATAAAACAATTGCACATTCCTTAACTTTAATGCATTAACACCCTTTGTTAAATAGGCCATTAATGCATGATCCAGATGAGTTGTTTCATGTCTGTAACCTTTGGTCTACAGTCTCCCCTTGAGATCCCTCAAATATACTTAAACTGAGCAATTGTCCTTTCCTGAAGTTAAATAATTCTGAATCTCAGAATTCCCTGGCAGGAGGGAGATTATCTTCTAAGCCCTAATCGCTGATTTAGGTACAGTTCCGTTTTAAGGTCTCTTGAAACCAGCAGTAATAATCAACTTAACTTTTACTGATGAAACTTGATAAAGAAGTTGTTTTGGTTTTTTTATTTATATACTGAAATATCACATCAGTTTACATTCAGGTACTGTAGGTATTTCTCTATCCCCAGAGGGCTTACAATCTAAGGTTTTGTACTTGAGGCAATGGAGGGTAACGTGACTTGCCCAAGGTCACAAGGAGTGACAGTGGGACTCGAACCCTGGTCTCCTGGTTCATAAACCCACTGCTCTAACCACTAGGCTACTCCTCCACTCCTTTTTTAACAACTTATGATGTTTACAGGTCCATTATTACAGTTTAGATCTTCAATAAATTTGTGACTTTGGATTTCAAATTAGTTTATCCAGTTATCAAAGCCAATTAATTCACTTCTTTCCATTTACGAGGCAGTTATAGGTTTTCTCCCAATAAGTGGTGAATAGGAAGAGGATTCCAATTTCAGATGTTAGTGTAAAGTCCCAAGTTTTCATGGGACCAGAATTGAAAGCTGTCCATTTAAGAAACATAGACAATATGTCTAATCCAGCTAAGTTGTGATGTATATTCAGCGGCACTGCCAAGCCACTGAATATACGCAGATATGCACACATTTAACCGGATAAGTCTACCCAGCTAAGTTTAGACTTGCTCTATGGGGCATCTAAACTTAGATATAAATAAGGAACTTCTTTGGCCTAGTGGTGGCCGCTGTGCGTAGGCATATATTCAGCAGCTGCTACTTAGCTCCATAAGTTCTGCTTATCCGGCTAAATAGTGCTGAACTCACTTTGAATATTGAGCCCCATATCTTTGGTCCAGTTCATCTATCTTTTCCTCACTCCTTGTTGTTATACCAGATTGGTACATTCATGGCCTACATTCTGATGACTTGATGGAGGAGTTGTGGTACCCATCTGGTGTATCCATTTCCTCTTACACCTTCCTACAGGAATAATGGAATTCATTTCTCCACCAGGATTCTGAAGGTCCATTGACCTTCTCTCTGTGAGATTTACCACTTCCTCAAGATGACGCTCAAAAAAACGGAGTCCCTGTGCTCTAGGATATCCAGACAAAAATAATCCCAGAACAACATTAACCTAAAAAGGGAAAACTGTAACCATGGAAAGAAAAGGTAGAAATAACTTTCTCTTCCAAACTCAATAGTTTCAAAGAAGGAACATCATAAAATTAGATAGAAGCAAACTTTCCTCTTTGCTTTACCCACATCTCAAACCCTGGAGACCCAATGGTCCTACCTTAAAGAAAAATTATCAAAAGGGAACAGCAAAAGACATGCTATCCCTAGGAGGGCCAATTAAAAAATCCACACCCTAAGATGATAGCAGGGATTTATATGCTGTAGGAGTGCACCATCTCAGGCTCCCTAATGGGAGAGCCAAATCCACACTAAAGCTATCTCTGTTCCCCCACTGAAGATGAGCCATCCTTTAGGTTCTCTATATGTCTTAAATAATTCACTGGAAATACCATACTATCATATTTTTTTACATAGAGGGGCAGATTTTATAAAACTACGCACGCACGTACTTTTATTTGCGCACCAGGCGCTGAGCCGCACAGCCTGCCTCCGTTCCCTCCGAGGCCGCTCTGAAATCGGAGCGGCCTCTGAGGGAACTTTCCTTCCACGCCCCCGCACCTTCCCCTCCCTTCCCCTACCTAACGCACCCCCCTGGCCCTATCTAAACCCCTCCTACCTTTGTTGCACAAGTTACGCCTGCCCGAGGCAGGCGTAACTTGCGCGCGCCGGGCTGGCAGCCGGCGCACCATGGTAAGGTCCGGGGGATGGTCCGGAGGCCACGCCCCTGGAATGCCCCCCGATGACGTGCTGGCCGTGACAAGCCCCCCTGACACGCCCCCCCCAGGAAAGCCCCGGGACTTACGCATGTCCCGGGGCTTTGTGCGTGCCAGCAGCCTACGCAAGATAGGCTCCGCAGGCGCAGGGGGGGGTTTGGGGTAGGTTTTCGTGGGTTACTCGCATAACCCTTTGAAAATCTACCCCAGTGTGTGAATGCCTAAACAGCTCATTTTCTTTCTTCAGCATACCCACTATTATATTATCATAGACAGCTATGGTAATGCTATTTAGCATGTTTTAACCTGCATGATAAATGGTTATTACATCTGTTTGGTAAACACATTATTGCACTTTAGTACACTGGACCTTCAATCATAGTAACGACTACAGAAAAAGAACAAATGGTCCAGTCAGTCTGCCCAGGAAGTTTCTTAGGATAATAGCTGCTGCTCCATGCAGGTTACCCTCAAGCCTTAAGTTAAGGGTAATATTATTTACAATCAAAACTAAGCAACTGTCAAACTCATAACAAAATTTCTGCTGGCAACATTTTTACACTGTTAAGGGCAGTAACTTCCACTCCATACAGGTTACTCCCATGCACCTTTTTCTTCATTTCCAAACTCTAGCCTTTAGGGATCCAGAGTGTTTATCTCATGTCCTTTTGAATTCGTTTGAATTCGTTTGAATTCGTTCCCTTCCAGAAGAAGTGGCCTTGCCACTTCTTCTGGCAGGGAATTCTAGGCATCCACCACCCTATCCATGAAGAAATATTTCAAGATGTTAGTTCTGAGTCATCCCCCTTGGAGTTTCATTTCACGATCCCTAGTTCTACAACATCTATCTACGGCATTACAGGAGGGATCAAAGGATTTGTTCTTTTATGGACAGGAGCTGGAGGGAATCTCCTGACATTGATGCCCTTTTTTGGAGGGAAAAGAATCCCCACCTTGACCACTTTTAACTGTACAGAGGGAGGGTAGGAGGAATAGAAGAAGGTCCATGCTGCACCCGCTGCTAGTTTTCACTGTGAAACAAAAGGATGGTGAGAAGCAAGGGGGCCATTAGCACAGGGACATCTTTAATTTTTAAAAGGGTAGACATAAGGATATAAGATTGCCATACTAGGTTAGACTAAAGATTCATCAAGCCCAATATCTTGTTTCCGACAGTGGCCAATCCAGGTCACAAGTATCTGGCAGGATCTCAAAGGGTAGATAGATTCCATGCTGCTTATCTCAGAGATAAGTAGTGGATTTCTGCAACTCTGCCTATGGACTTTTCCTTCAGGAACTTGTCCAAACCTTTTTTAAACACAGCTACACTAACAACTTTCACCACATCCTCTGGTAACTAATTCCAGAGCTTAATTATGCACTGAGTTAAAAAAATTCTCTTATTTGTTTTAAATGTACAACTTAGTAACTTCATTGTGTGTCCACTAGTCTTTGTATTTTTTGAAAGAGTAAAAACAGATTCATGTTTACTCATTCCAGTCCACTCATTATTTTATAGGCCTCTATCATATCTCCCCTCAGCCATCTCTTCTCCAAGCTGAAGAGTCCTAACCTTTTTAGCCTTTGCTCATAAGGCAATCATTCCCTCTACTTTATAATTTTGATTGCCCTTCACTGTATACTTTCTAATCTGCCTTATCTTTTTTTTAGATATGCTGACCAGAACTGCACAGAATACTCAAGATGAAGTAACATCATGGAGCAATACAGAGGCATTATGATAGTCTGTTTTATTCTCCATTCCTTTCTTAATAATATCTAGCATTCTATTTGTTTTCTTGGCTGCTGCTGTACACTGAGCAGATTTCAACATGTTATCAATGATGACACCTAGATCCTTATCCTGAGTTGTGTCTCCTAATGTGGAAACTTGCATTTTGTAGCTATAATTTGGGTTACTCTTCCCTAAGTGCATCACTTTGTACTCGTCCACATTAAATTTAATTTGTCATATGCATGCCTAGTCTTTCGGTTTTGCAAGATCCTCTTGCAATTTTTTCACAATCCTTTTGAGTTTTAACAACTTTGAATGATTTTGTGACATCAGCAAATTGATCACCTCATTCATTGTTCCCATTTCCAGAACATTGGCAACCCTCCAGTTCTCAGGTACCATAGACGATTTTAGTGATAATTTACAAATTACCAAAGGCAGTTCCACAAATGTATTTTTCAGTTCGTTCAGAACTCTGGGATTTGTACCATCTGGTCCAGGTGATTTGCTACTCTTTAGTTTGTCAATTTGTCCTAGTACATCTTCCAGGTTCACTGAGATTTGATTCAGTTCCTCTGAATCACCATCTTTAAATATCACTTCTAGCAAGTTTATCTGCCTTACATCTTCCTCAGTGAATACTGAAGTAAAGAGGGAAGCAAGGAAGCCACTGCTGTACAAGGATATCTTTTCATTATTAATAGGGTTGAGGGAAAGGAAGCAAGGGAGCCACCACCACATGTGGATATTTTTTAAATATATTTTTAAGAGTAGTGGGTGGGAGGAAGGAAGGGTGTTAAGAAGGAGCTCATTTTTAAAATATTTTAATCATTATTGGGAAGGAGAGAAGGGGACATTTTTAAGACGACTTAGCTGGTTAATGCCTGATTTTCAGCACTAACCAGCTAAGTGTAGCTGGGGGAAACATCCACAGTAAATCTAGTTGGTCAAATTTTGACCAACCAGGGTTAGACAAATATTCAGATGACATCCTAGCTGGCTATATTCAGCTGAATATCCACCTAAAAGTAACTGGCTGAAATTAGCCAGTTATCTTACCCAGCCAAGGGTAAGTCATCTTTTAGACTTAAATTGTAGACAGAATTATAATACCTCAGCCATGACAACTTGTTTCAGGTTGTTTGGGGGGAGGGAGGAATTTACTATGCAGTTTCCTTTTCTAGCTCAGGCAGATCTGGACTCCATTGAGCTATAGCACCATCAAACTTTCATATCTTCATTCACAAATAACTGCTCTTTTACATCCCCTCCCAACTCACATAACCCATTCCTTGCAGTGAGAGGATCCTCAGCCAGATGCCATGTACCAGGGTGCCTTCCATAACCCTGCAAATTAAGGTCCTAAATTCTGCCTCCAGGTGTGCCTGAGACTCCCTCCCTTTCAGTGGCTGTGTCTATTTCAGTTTTAAAATTAACATTACACAACACCTTGAGATTTTCCAGTTCAGGGAGGATGCAAGCAAAATAAAACCTGGAATACATTCATACAGGATTAATTTTCCATTGTACATTCTGAATCTGTAATATTAGTTTCCTTTTCATAATTAAGAGAAAAACATTATGACATTACATTAACATTGGCAGCCATTTTTTTTCTCTATTGAGATCTGGACTGTTTTCAATTAGGAATATTTCCAACCTCAGGCACAGCTGTGAAAATCTAGATTATACATTATGATAAAATGTACAATCTACAATGTCCTTTATGTCACCATGAAAAGTAGAAACCTGTTTATTGTATGGAGAGATTTAGCTTTTATTGTGCAGCACTAATTTTTCTCTCTCACATGTTTTTCAAGATAGCAGCTATCCTTTTATCCAAGAGTTTTATTATCTATCTTTATAAATTACATAGTAACACAATAGAATACAGCAGAAAAAGACCATGTAACCCTTCTAGTCTGGCCAGTTATTTCTGTACACACTGCCAAGGATATAATCCCAGCTGCCAGATGTAGAACCTTGATTGCCTTTTATCTTCGTCTGTTTTTCTTGTCTTTCACTTTAGTTCTCAGATAAACATAGAGGTTCTCACACTTAAACTCACACTTAATCCAACACCGCGAGTGCTCACCTCCTACTGTGCTCTCCTGCCCTCCCCGGGGCTGCTCGCTGCATGGGCTTGTCTCCTAGGCGCGCATGCGTGTCACAGGCCCCGCCTACAAAGCCTCTTTGGCAGGAACCTCGGGGGCGTCCCACTATGATGATGTCATTGGCCTTCTGTTTATAAGCACCACCATTGCCCCCAGCAAACTGACTTGGCAACAAGTCCCTTCCTTGGACTCAACTCCTGCGAATCCTCGGGATGTCATCTACTGCCTGCCTTGGACCCTGTCTGGCACCTGCTCCTTGGGGGTCAGTGTGCGCTACCTGGGGACTTGCTTCCCTGGCCTACCCTGCTCCTCGGGTTGGCCCTGCGCCTCTTGGGTTCCATCCTGCCTGGCTCCTGCTACTTGAGTCTCCTCCGGATTTGCAGTTCCCGTGAGTCCCTCGTCTGGCCTCCTCGCTTGTCCAGCGCTTCTCCTCGCTTGTCCAGCACTTGCCCACTCCTCGGGTCAGCTCCAGCTTCCTCTCTAGCTACACCTCTACTCTCCGGGGTTCTACCATCATCAGCTGCTTGGGTCAGGACCAGACCACCCTACGTGGGTGGCCTACATTCCTTGCTACATCATGCCGCAGCCTACCACCCTAGGGGGGTTAGCTATGGGTCCTTGGGGCCTCTCCCTCACTGTGCCCAGAGCTTCCCAATGGTGCAGACCTGTGGGGCTCCTCCCCACAGGCTGTAACAACTCACACCTCGGGCCAAGGGTCCACCAACCCACAGATCATAACAATCTATCCACACCCATTTCTTACCACCGAGCTTCATAATAATGTGAATGGCAAATCTAGTGAGTCTGTTGCCCAGCCATCAGTCTTTGTAGATCCTCAAGGCCTTGCTCGATGGTAAATGGGTAACCAATATTAGCTTGAGTACTTTCCTAGTCTTTAAGCATTATTTCCTGAGATGGAGTTCATTCTTGCTCTTGTGGGAATTATAGGTTTGTTTTTAAGGGGTACCCAGTACTATGCTAACAAAAAAAAATTCAGCTAAAGCTGCAGATACATAGGCTTGGCAGCTGCAAGTTCTTATGTGATTAACATTGTTATTTATTTCTATGAATAGTATTTTTATGCAGTTTGCTAACCACTCATTAGTAAGGAAATCAAAATGGCACAATGGAAAGTGGCTCAGTGGCCATGCCGTCCACTGCTTGCTGAGGACTTGGATTTTACTACAGGCGAGGTCTTACATTCTCCTGGCCAGCCAAGACTGGGGATGCTGTGGAAGCAGAGCTCACAGTCCTGGGGGAAGGATATCATAGCCATTACACAATGGCGACATCTAGTGGCCGGCCAAGTATTGTTATTAGGAGGGGATATAATAACAGGAGGGAAAAAATCCCCCAGTAGGTGTGAATGAATGCTTATAGACTAAGATCCCAGCCCCAATTTTGATTGAGATAGAAGCCCAAAGAAGCAGAAGAAAACCACAGGGTTCCCCCCAAAAACTGGAACAGTGTAATTTCTGTATCAATATTAATTAGCTTCTTCTTGCAGAGCAATTTTGACAAGCTAGATTATGCAGTTTATCTTTAAATATTGTACCAGCATAAAATAACTACTTTCATAAAAGTCCTCTCGAATCTTAAATATCTATGGAACGTGAGACCCCAGTTTTAACAGCACTCTGAGCAACACAGGGGAACCAAAAGGCACTGCTGTCAGTGCTTTCTGTTTACACCCAAACCAATTACAGTAGAATCTCTTAATGTAAGGAAGTATCCACATTGAAGGAAATCTTTCAAAGCTGCTTACCGAGGGTAAAATGGCTTGGCAGAAAATTGTTTTCCTTTGCCTCACTAAAAGAAATGCATGGGCTTTCCTAGTGTGCGCACTTTTACCCCACTTATAAAGGGGCATTCCTTTAGGTTGGGCAAGTCAAACAGCGCATGTACTTGACATTCTAATATGTACATGGACAATTGTACACACTCTTGGCACCCACATGTATAGAAGATTGAATGCTCTCTAGAGATAGAGAAATATCTACAGTACCTAAATATAATCTACTTTGAATTGCTGAAAAACAAAATAAATTAAAAAAAAAAAAAGTTAAAAAGGAGGTGCTTTCTAAACACGTGCTCTGCAGTTGCTCATTTTCAAAGGGGAACAACACTGTTACATTTGGCAGCTCACAGGACTGGCCTGTGAGCCGCTGCAGCCATCCCAGCTGCTGCCTGACACTGCCAGAGACATCCTGTTGCAGCAGAACGCCATCATCGCTGGACGCCACCAACTGCCGCTGTCATCCCAGCCAGGCCATTGCTTCCTCTTAAGTACTCATGCACGCATGTGAACACATAATATAGGTCCTGCGGTGGGAAGCTCAGAGTGGCACCACCTCCTGATGTCAGCCTTATTAGGCTATTTAAGCAAAGGTCCAGCAGCATTGTCTAGTCTAAGCAATGGGTCTCCTGCCTATAGCAGTGGGTGTTGCTCCTGCATTTCTGATGTTCCTGGTTCCTTGTTCCTGCGTGCCTGTCTCATCCAGCCTTGCTTAGCCCAGCCTGCCTTATCCAGCCTCGCCCTGTCCAGCTATCTTGTCCAGTGTCTCTTGTGTGTCTTCATGATACTGACCTCTTGCTTTGGACCTGACCATGTTTGCCTGCCACCTAGACCTGACCTCTTGCCTTCTACCTGACTACACTTGTTTGCCTCCTGCCCTGACCCTTGGCCTATTCCAGTGTGCTGAACCTTGGCCTGGTTCCAGTTTGAGGCCTGTCCTAACCTTGGCATGCCCTTGAACACTTGCTCTCTCTACCACCCTAGGGACCCGCTTAAGTCCTACCCAAGGGCTCAACCTACGGAGGAGGCAGCTGGTAGAAGTGAAGCTCCAGTCTGTCCCGCTTCAGGGTGCATTTGCCAGCTGTTGGCATAGGACTTATAGGTTCGCTTACAAGGTTATATCAACTACGCCCCAGCATAATGGGCTCACACCCATGCCAGTCATCAGAAACACATGGCATATCCCTTCGCAAATATACTACGATGTACACAGTGCCTGCCCTTGCAAATTCCACAGATAATTCAAACTTGCCAGATCTGTGTTATGCCTGTCAGTCGCAGACAGCTGTGACCGTGAGTACTCACTTCTTGCACCGCTCTCCTACCCTACCCGGATTTGCTCACAGCGCGGGCCTGCCTACACCACCGCGTTCCTTGGGACTTCTCATGGCGGCATGGACGCCGCTACTTCCTACTTCGATATCGGGCGCGCCTTTGAAGCCTCTTTCGGCGGGAACCTCGGGGGAGTCCCTAATTGATGATATCATCGGACTCCTGTACTCAAGCTTCACCTTCGCCCCCAGCTAGCCGACTTGGCAACGAGTTACATACGAGTCCACAACTCCTGCCTTGTGTTCCTGAGACGTCGCTACGTACCTTGTTGCTCCTGGACCCTGTCTGGCACCCGCTCCTCGGGGAGTCAGTGTGTGCTCCTTCATGGACTTGCTCCTCTGGCCTACCCTGCTCCTCAGGCTGGCTCTGCGCCTCCTGGGTCCTACTCTGCATCGGCTCTTGCTACTTGGGTCTCCCATGGAACACTGTGGCAACCTGTGTGTTCCTTGGCTAGCCTTTCTTGCTTCTCGGGGTTGTGCCTGTGTTCTAGCAAGACTGTCTGCGCTTTCCCGCTCCTCGGGCCATGCTTACTACTCAAGAGACTACCTAGAGCCTCCCCGCTCCATGGGGCTGTGCTCTTGGTTTTTCAACAACTGTCAGCTGTCCCGCTCCTTGAGCCTGCTTCTCTACTATACTGCCAGCATTCCTCCACTCTCCGGGTTCCTACCTACATCAGCAGCAGAGATCGGGCCTGGGCTTCCCTGCCTCATGGGTTGGTCTGCGCCTCCAAGTCTTCAGCCACTACGCTGCAGCTCTGCTCCTCGGAGCTGTCCTCCCGGAGAACCTTCTGCACGGCTGATCCCGCGCCTACCGCTCCGAGGTCTGCCTGACACCTCTTTCTTCAGGGTCTCACTCCAGGTACTACCAACTGTCTGTCACCCTACGGGGGTTACCTCCTGGTCCCTGGGGATCTCTCCACCACTGTGCCCAGAGCTACCCGCTGTGCCTGTACCTCACCTCCTGATTGTGCGGGCCTGTGGAGCTTCTCCCCATGGGTGGTTATGACTCGTGTGTCGGGCCAAGGGTCCACATGCCCACAAACCATAACACTCTGTATTCTGGGCAGGCCCAGCCATACATATCGTAGATCTTTTCTTGTGGCATCAGGAGCCAGAGACAGGATGAAAAACACACTTTCATGAACAAAAAAAAATGTTGTAAATTGTTAAAAAGGAAAAAAAATGTACGCATTGTCCATAAGCACCTGGTACTTATTTTGCCAGTTTTTTTCTAAGCAGGATACTATCAAATCCTTATTGGGCCTCAAAATTATATGTATTCAAAAATGTCACAAAACAAATTGTAAGCTAACATATAGTCTAGCATCTCTTCCTCCACCTCCAACACACACAGAGAATTATACCAGAGGATTTCTAAGTATTTTTTTTTTTTTGGGGGGGGGGGGGGATTCTGTATTTCCAATACATCTTGCACAACTATTATTCAGTTTTGGTTCTTCTTCTTTCTAAGATAAGGAGGAATGATCGACAAATTAAATTGTGCAAGATCATTAGGAAGAAATTTATTAAATGTCAGTGATGCATCACAAACATAATAGCTTGAAAGTCCAACTAAAACAGTCCCCTGACACGGACCATGTTTCGAACTAGCTGCATATTTCCCGCAGGTCGGGCCTTTGAAATTTGGGGGGACCCGAAGCCAAATTTTTCCCATAATTTTGGGAAAAATTTGTTCGGGTTTTGGGGTCCCCAAACAAATGCACATCCCTAAAAAATAATTGCCAGAAAACCATAAAAAGTAACAATCAACCTACTGGAGCTTTCAGTGTTTCACAAAACAAAGTGGAATGGCACATCAGCAAGAACTTCTGGTATACAGGGTTAAATAATTCAAAAACAGCACCAAAACTGTTCATGTGATCAATTTTGTCAGCCATAAGAAAGTAGTCAAGTGACCAGAGCTGTCAAAAAGGAAGGTGAATCATGTGATTAAAGCTGTCAACACAATAGGGAAACTTACAAGAATACTGTGAGGAGAGACTATAGAAAGAGCATGGATCCATCTCTATTGTTGCATTATTATTATTATTTATTATTTTTGTTATACCGAGTTTCATGATAGGCATCACATCAACCCGGTTTACAAATAACAAGGAGTGTAAAGCATAACGTAACGTAAAAAACAATATTTTCAATAAGAACCTTGAACTTTAAATACAGTGAATCAGAAAAAGGGAGAGGGAAAGTTACAAAAAACAAGGAAAATAAACTTGGGATGGAAGGGGAGAAATTGAACAGCACAATATTTACATTTCAGCCTATTGATACATTAGAATAGCAAGTGAAAAAATAAGACTATGAAACGGTACATAGGTAATCAAATGAATAAATATGACACAGTTGTGAATGGTAATAGTATGATAAATATTCAGCAGGAATTAGTGAGAGAGGGTTTGAGGTTGGTTGATTCGTGTTTACATTCCATTATTGCATACGAGTTAGTGCTAGTGAGAGGAGGTTTTATTCAAGGCTTGGAAATGCTTTTTTGAAAAGCCAAGTTTTTAGTCTTTTCCTAAATGTTAAAGAGCATGGCTCTTGTCTCAAATCAGGTGGGATCGAGTTCCAGAGAGCTGGACCTGCTGATGAGAAGGCTCTGAGACTCAAGGATTTATGTTGGTAGGTTTTGGCCTTTGGAATTTGGAGTGACTCTTTGTAGTGTTCCCTGATAGGCCTGGCGGAGGTGAATTTTTTAAGTGGTATTTGTAGGTCGAGTTGCGTGTGTTGGTTGATAGTTTTGTAAATGATGTTAATGGTTTTGTACATGATTCTATAGTGGATCGGAAGCCAATGGAGGTTTTTGAGAATAGGTGAAATGTGGTCAATTTTCCTGGAATTTGTAAGGACTCTGGCTGCAGAGTTCTGAACCATTTGTAAAGGTTTGGTGTAAGAAGCTGGGAGGCCTAATAGTAATGAGTTGCAATAATCTAGTTTGGAAAAGATTATTGCTTGCAAGATTGTTCTGAAGTCCTGAGTGTGAAACAGCGGTTTTATTCTTTTCAGGATATGTAATTTGTAGAAGCAATCTTTGGTGGTTTGGTTAATGAATGTTTTGAGGTTGAGACGATTGTCTAGGATGGCTCCTAAGTCTCTTACGTGGGTTGTTTGAAGGAGTGTGGGTGGTTTAGGAAGTGTGTTATTGTTTTCCGGTGATATGAGCAGGAATTCTGTTTTTGAAGCATTGAGTACAAGGTTTAGACTGTTGAGGAGAAGTTTAATTTCTAATAGGCAACTGTCCCAGTATTCCATTGTTTTTGAGATTGATTCTTTTATAGGGATTACGATCTGTACGTCGTCTGCAAAAAGGAAATGTTTCAGGCTTAATTTTGTAAGTAGTTGGCAGAGTGGTAGCAGGTAGACATTGAAAAGGGTGGGTGAAAGTGATGATCCTTGCGGCACTCCTCTATTAGAAGGGTGGTATTGGGATTCTTTATTATGAATTTTGACTCTGTATCCTCTGTTTTCTAGAAATGTTTTGAACCAGTTTAGTGTGGCACCTGTTAAACCAATGTTTGCCAGCTGTTTTAGAAGAAGGGCGTGGTTGACGGTGTCAAAGGCCGCCGAGAAGTCAAGGAGGATTAGTAAATATGCTTGGCCTTTATCAATACCAGAGAGTAGGTAGTCCATGAGTGAAATTAGTAGCGTTTCGGTGCTTGCGGCTTTGCGAAAACCATATTGGTTTGGGGACAGAATACTGTGGTCCTCTAGGTAGTTGGATAGTTGGGTGTTTACCAGTTTTTCCATGATTTTAGCTATAAATGGTAGGTTGGAAATAGGGCGGAAGTTGTTGGGATCACATGCATTTAGATTTGGTTTTTTTAGCAGTGGCTTGATTGAGGCAGTTTTTAGGTCATCTGGGTAGATGCCATGTGATAAGGAGCAGTTTATAATATCTGCTAGGGTTTTTGCTATTGTGTCCGGGATAAGAAGAAGCATTTTGGTAGGGATTTGATCAAATGGGTGTGATGACGGTTTCATTCTTTTTAATACATTTTGTATCTCTGTGATTGTGATGGGTTCAAAGGCATTAAGCTGGATGTCTTTATTTTGGGGAAGATATGTGTTATCTGGAGACGTAGTGTTTGGAATCAGCTGATTAAGGAGATCCGATATTTTTTTGTTAAAATGAAGAGCCAATTCGTCTGCTTTAGTCTGGGCTTGTTCGGGTGGTATATCTGGAGTGATAGGTTTAGTGAGGCTGGAAACGAAGGCGAATAGAGCTTTTGAGTCAAAGCTGAGATGATGAACCTTTCGGGCATAGTAGTCTCTTTTGATTTTCAACGTGGTACTTTTGTAAAGATGGAGTGATCATTTGTAATCAGAGAGTGAGGCTGGTGAAGGGGCTTTGCGCCATTTTCTTTCTTTTTGCCGAAGTAATTGTTTGAGTTTTCGTAGTTCATCATTATACCAGGGATGTCGTTTGGATGTATTAGCAGACCTTGTTTTGGTTGTCAGTGGGCAGAGTGTGTTTGCTATAGATTTTGTTATTTTGGACCAGGATTGGAGGGCAGCATTAGGGGTAGATATTTCAATGAGTGGTAGATCCGAGGTTAGAGCTTTACTTAGATGTTCCGAGTTGCAAGGTTTTCTGTATAGGAAAGAGGGTCTTGAGTTGAGTTTGGAGTCTGATCGAGGTAAGGAAAAGCTGGTGGAGATTAGAGAGTGATCTGACCATGGGACTTTTTTGCAATTTGGTTGTTTTGTAAGAGAAATACCAATGTTTGTAAAGAGTAGATCGAGCGTGTGGCCTGCTTTGTGGGTGGGTTTATTGATTTGTTGTCTGAATCCCATCGCTGACAGTGCGGTGAGGAGGGCTTCACAGTTTGTAGAGAGGGGAACTTTGTCAACATGTAAATTGAAGTCACCCAGGATTATAGCAGGGGAGTCAAGATTGAGATGCAGAGTTATGGTTTCGATGATAGGAGAGGAGTCTGACTCTAGTAAGCCTGGAGGGGCATAGACTAGCAGGATTTGGAGTTGTTCTGATTTGAACAATCCTAGTTCTAGTTTAGTTACTGTACTGATGGGGTGGTGTGAGAACCTTAAGGATTTTTTTGCAGCTAGGAAGATACCCCCTCCTCTTTTTTTTTGTCTTGGGATGGAGAAGAAATTGTAAGTCTGCGTTGGTAATTGGTTAATGAGTGTGATGTCCGTGGATTTGAGCCATGTTTCTGTTATGGCGCAAACGTCTGGGGTTGTGTCCTGCAGTATGTCGTTGAGTATAAGAGTTTTGTTGGTGAGAGATTGGGAGACAGGAGACAGGAAAAGTCACCGCCACAGGAAAAAGGATATCGAAAAAAGATATCAAACTTCAATAGCAAAGAAACGGAGCACATTCAGTGAATGTTGGGCCTCTGCCATTGTTTAACAAGGGTGGGCATTCTCTCTTGCTAGACAGAGAAATGAGCAATGCTCATAAATATGCAAACGGATACATCTAAAGGTCTTACCGACATAGAGGGATATGGACACATAATAATGTAGACCACTCCATTAGTACAGCAGTCAGGGGAAAAATAAAGGAATTGCAGGAATTGGAGGCTGTTCAACATTTGTGCCCTGGTCTCAATATCTGTTTCCAACTCAAATGGGATGCCCATAGTCATTTCCTTACAAACTCAAAGAAGGAAAGGTCCTCCAGTAAAAACTTTCTCCTTTCTTGTGGGGGATCTAGGTCTGATGGGAGACCTGAAGATTCCTCCTGATTAGAGTAATCCTCAGAATCATAACCCCAAGAAAGCTCAGATTCTGAGTCAAAATAAAGTGTTGGGATTATTTAAATCTGCACATAGCTAGCAGACAAGACCTCTATAAGAGTTCCCCTTGACTGCTGGGGTCTAGACTCCAATGAATCCCTGTGTCTAGCTGGAGCTTCATCCACTGATAGACTGGAGATTGACATCAGTGCAATGGAAATTGAAGAAGATACCTCTTCAGGTCTCTGCATCAATTCTATACTGCCAGTTGCCACAAGAGTCTCTGGAATTAGGTGAATCTTAGCCTAAATTAGCATCAATGATGCCAGGCTGCAATTCACTGCCTTCTATTCATTTATTACCAAATCCAAAGATCTACACAGTGTGATGTACATCATCATAAATCCTCCTAAAAAATCTTTGTTGCCAAAACAGTACAAGAAAGAGGGAATGGTCACATTTTCCTTTGTCACCTAGACTATGCTCTGCTTCCTTGGCTCTTATTGGTGCTCATCTTTGATGAAGGTTCATGCTTCCTCAATGTCAAGCACTACCAGTGTCCAATGCAGCTGCAAGGCTTTTTATTTCAATACCTCTGATGCAGATACTGTTGGATTAGTCTTATTCAAAATCTCTATGAGCTCTAAACAGATCCAGCAACCTCTGGGACTCAGCTAACAGCAAGAGCTACCACCTGAGAAGGCATGTCCATCTCCCAGGCAAACCACGCAGATATCAGAAGGATCTGGGATCAACATCAGGCAGCTGCACTAATGGCCTTGATGAAGCAACTGGCCTTTGGTTCATTTTTGGACATTGGATGAATAATAGCAAAAGTGAAATCAAAGGAATAAACAACAGTAAAAATAAAAAAGCTGACTAAAATTATTTGAGCCATTAGGCCTCAAGCAGTGCTGATGTGAAAGAAAACAAGGATCTAAAAAGCCAGTGAAAAAAACTAATTAGTCACTAAAAGAAGTAAGACCAAAGAGAGAGGCACCTGCAACTGAAAACAATGATTTTAACATCAAAAAATACAATAAGGAAAGAAAAATTTTCTTCCATGGAATTGACAGAAAACAACTGCTGGCTCAGTGCAAACACAGAATTGAGAGGGGCCACATGTGAATACCACAGATAAGGAAAGTACTGCACATGCTCCGTAGAGAATTTTTAAAAGTGTAGATCTTGACCAACGCTCCAACCTGTATTCCACAAGCTGACATCACCCTTGTGTGAGGATTACTGTATCCTGCTTATCCTCGGAGAAAAATATTTTTCTGTATCATAGTAACATAACATATTAAATGACAGCAGATAAAGACCAAAATGGTCCATCCAATCTGTGCAGTGGATGTTTATTTTGAACTGCTACTCCATGTAGGTTACCCCTATGCAGAAATGTTACACCAAATGTTACCACAGGTTATCCTGTTTTGTTTTGTTTTTATCATTTCCAGCTTCTAGCAAATAGGGTTCCTCTGTGCTTATACCAAGCCCTTTTGAATTCTGTTAATATTCCTTTCTTTACCACCTTTTCCAGGAGGATATTCCAGGCATCCCCGACCCTTTCTGTCAAATAATATTTCACCTGGCCAAAATAGTGAGATGCTAAGAAAAATTAGGGAAGTTAACCAAACTAGTAGTGCAGTAATAATGGGAAATTTCAATTACCCCAATATTGATTGAGTAAGTGAAACATCAGGGCATGCTAAAGAGATAAACTTCCTGGATACAATAAAAGACTGTTTTATGGAGCAATTAGTTCAGGAACCGATGAGAGAGGGAGAAATTTTAGATCTAATTCTCAGTGGAGTGCAGGATTTGGTGAGAGAGGTAATGGTGGTGGGGCCACTTGGCAATAGTGATCATAATATGATCGAATTTGAATTAATGACCGGAAGGGGGACAGTATGTAAATCCAAGGCTCTAGCACTAAACTTTCAAAAGGGAAACTTTGATAAAATGAGAAAAATAGAAAAAACTGAAAGATGCAACTACAAAGGTAAAAAGTGTGCAACAGGTGTAGACATTGTTAAAAAATACTATTCTAGAAGCACAGACCAGATTATTCCATGCATTAATAAAGATGGAAGGAAGGCAAAACATTTACCAGCATGATTAAAAGGTGAGATGAAAGAGGCTATTTTAGCCAAAAGATCTTCATTCAAATATTGGAAGAAGGATTCTTCAGAAGAAAATAGGATAAAGCATAAGCATTGGAAAGTTAAATATAAGACATCGATAAGACAGGCAAAGAGAATATTTGAAAAGAAGTTGGCCATAGAAGCAAAAACTCATAATAAAAACTTTAAAAATATATCCGAAGCAGAAAGCCTGCAATGTAGTCAGTTTGACCGCTGGATGATCAAGAGGTTAAAGGAGCACTTAGAGAAGATATGGCCATCGCGGAAAGATTAAACTATTTCTTCACTTCAGTGTTTACTGAAGCGGATGTTGGAGAGATACCCACTCCAGAGAAGGTTTTCATGGGTGAAGATTCTGACCAACTGAACCAAATCACGGTGAACCTGGAAGTTATGGTAGGCTTGATTTACAAACTGAAGAATAGTAAATCACCTGGACCAGATGGTATACAACCCAGGGTTCTGAAAGAACTAAAAAATAAAATTTCAGAACTATTAGTAAAAATTTGTAACCTATCATTAAAATCATCCGATGTACCTGAAGACTGGAAGATGGCTAATGTAACCCCTATATTTAAAAAGGTATCCAGGGATGATCTGGAAAACTATAGACCGGTGAGCCTGACTTCAGTGGTGGGAAAAATCGTGGAAACTGTTAAAAAGAATAAAATCACAAAACATTTAGATAGACATGGTTCGATGGGACCCGGGAAGTCTTGCCTCACATATCTCCTACATTTTTTTGAAGGGGTGAATAAACATGTGGACAAAGGTGAACCGGTAGATGTGGTATATTTGGATTTCCAAAAGGCATTCGACAAAGTCCCATGTGAGGGGTGGCTAAGAAAACTAAAAAGTCATGGGATAGGAAGTAAAATCCTTTTGTGGATTACAAATTGGTTACAAGACAGGAAACAGAGTGTAGGATTAAATCAGGGGTGGGCAATTCCGGTCCTCGAGATCTGCAAACCAGTCGGGTTTTCAGGATATCCTTAATGAATATGCATGAGAGAGACCTGCATACACACTGCCTCAGTTGTATGCAAATCTATTTCATGCATATTCATTAGGGGTATCCTGAAAACCCGACTGGTTTGCAGCCCTCGAGGACCGGACTTGGCCACCCCTGGATTAAATGGTCAGTTTTCACAGTGGAAAAAGGTAAACAGTGGAGTGCTTCAGGGATCTGTACTTGGACCGGTGCTTTTTAATATATTTATAAATGATCTGGAAAGGGGTATGATGAGTGAGGTGATCAAATTTATGCAGAGTAGTTAAATCTCAAGCGGATTGTGTGGGCAAGTGCAAAATGATGCATATAGGGAAAGATAACCCTTGCTGTAGTTACACAATATTAGGTTCTATCTTAGGAGTTACCACCTAGGAAAGAGATCTAGGCATCATAATGAATAATACATTGAAATCATCAGTCCAGTGTGTTATGGTGATCAAAAAAGCAAACAGAATGTTAGGAATTATTTGATAGGGAATGGAAAATAAAACAGAGGATGTCATAATGCCTCTATATCGCTCCATGGTGAGACTGCACCTTGAATACTGTGTGGAATTCTGTTCACTAGAGATGTGAATCGTGTCCTCAATCGTCTTAACGATCGATTTCGGCTGGGAGGGGGAGGGAATCGTATTGTTGCCGTTTGGGTGTTTGAAATATCATGAAAATCGTGAGCCGGCACACTAAAACCCCCTAAAACCCACCCCCGACCCTTTAAATTAAATCCCCCACCCTCCCAAACCCCCCCCCCAAATGCCTTAAATTACCTGGGGGTCCAGCGGCGGTCCGGAACGGCAGCGGTCTGGAACGGCCTCCTGCAATTGAATTGTGTTGTCTTCAGCCGGCGCCATTTTTCAAAATGGCGGTGCAAAATGGCGGTGGCCATAGACCAACACGATTCGACTGCAGGAGGTCTTTCCGGACCCCCGCTGGACTTTTGGCAAGTCTTGTGGGGGTCAGGAGGCCCCCCCAAGCTGGCCAAAAGTCCCTGGGGGTCCAGCGGGGGTCCGGAAAACGATCTCCTGCCGCAAATCGTTTTCCGTACGGAAAATGGCGCCGGCAGGAGATCGACTGCAGGAGGTCGTTCAGCGGCGGTCCGGAACCCCCGCTGAACGACCTCCTGCAGTCGATCTCCTGCAGGCGCCATTTTCCGTACGGAAAACGATTTGCGGCAGGAGATCGTTTTCCGGACCCCCGCTGGACCCCCAGGGACTTTTGGCCAGCTTGGGGGGGCCTCCTGACCCCCACAAGACTTGCCAAAAGTCCAGCGGGGGTCCGGAACGACCTCCTGCAGTCGAATCGTGTTGGTCTATGGCCGCCGCCATTTTGCGCCGCCATTTTGAAAAATGGCGCCGGCTGAAGACAACACAATTCAATTGCAGGAGGCCGTTCCGGACCGCCTCTGGACCCCCAGGTAATTTAAGGCATTTGGGGGGGGTTCGGGAGGGTGGGGGATTTAATTTAAAGGGTCGGGGGTGGGTTTTAGGGGGTTTTAGTGTGCCGGTTTTCCTGCCCTCCCCCTTCCCCCGATTTACGATTTTTTGACGATAAATCGGGGGAATTGGTATTGTATCATGGCCCTAAAGATTTTTGATGATTTAAAATATATCGGACAATATTTTAAATCGTCAAAAAACGATTCACATCCCTACTGTTCACCCCATCTAAAAAAAGGATATAGCTGCACTGGAGAAAGTGCAGAGAAAGGCGACAAAAATGATATGGAGCATGGAACGTCTATCCTATGAGAAAAGGCTCAATAAGTTAGGGCTGTTCAGTTTGGAGAAAAGACGATTGAGGGGGGGGGGGATATGATAGAGGTCTACAAAATCATGAAAGGACATGAGCAATTTAATGTAAATTGGGTATTTACTCTCTCAGATAATAGAAGAACCAGGGGGCACACTTCATTAATTACCAAAGAAATATGAAAGAGAGCAACTAATATAAATAACAACAAAACATTCACTAACATATAATATGGGCAACTAGTACCTCACTCGCTCACATCCGCCCCTCACTCACTCACATCTGCCCCTTTACAAATCAATAACAACACAGACCATAGCTTGGGTTAACAGGATGGCAGCTTTAATAACACCAGGGAGGCCCGAGCCTCGCAAATAACATGCACCAATTTTCCTCTTCCCCAGCAAGATGGTCGACACCAGCCACCCGGCTCGTTCCTCCAGCCCTTACACCGAGTTCAGACCCCCGCCACCTCCCAGCAAGAAGCCAACCCAGTGGACCCCCTCCACTAACCAGCAAGGAGCCAGGCCAATGGACCCCCGCCGCCTCCCAGCAAGAAGCCAACCCAGTGGACCCCCGCCACTAACCAGCAAGGAGCCAGGCCAATGGACCCCCGCTGCCTCCCAGCAAGGAGCCCGTACCCGACAACTGCCCCAGTTGTCAACCATCACAAAATTGTAGCAGGTAACCATCTTAACAATTAACAATTACAGGCTGTAGCGGCTTGGGCCATCCGAAACAACTCTCCCCCCCCCCCCCACCCCCCACCCCCCATGCTGCGACAAACGATCCCACAAAATACAACCACAATAGAAGAAGGGCAGGTGGGAGGGAAAGACCAGCCGGCTGCCCAGACGCTAATGAGCGACTGATCCGGCGACACCCTGCGCCAGAACCCCCCTCCCACCGGCTGCTGATGTCATGAGCCAGCCAGCACATACCAGTCCCTGACACTGCCCAATCCCAGGCCGCCTAGCCACTCCCCCCATAGCTTCACCTCCCACCCCCCCCCTCTCTACCCGAACTCTACTCAGCCTGACCTAAAACTGACCCCCCCCAGCCTAAACCCCCCCCCCCCCCCCTCGACTAACCGCCGCAGACCCGGGCTTGCTCTCCGAGCGTGCCTGGGCCCATATTACCGTGGCCGGCTGGACACTAGGTCCAGCCGACCTTCCACTATATTGAAAGATTGCTTATGCAATGAATATATTTGATTTTAGATAGCAACCACTTCAAGAAATTATAATCTTGAATCTAAAGTCAGCTGAAGGTGCCTAGAAAATGTCTTGCCCTGGGAAGAGTGCACTTAGACTCAAGGATCCCCCCTTTTGTAATTTGTTACATTATAAAAATCTCATAAGACTCAACAGTTGAACTTTTACATTTTCTCTTTCTTATTCTCCTGTCACTTTGCAAGCAACTTTTTCTCCTAAAGCCATTTTATTCCCTTCCAATGTATCCCCTGCCCTCTGGTTAAAATAATTTTTTTTTTTCAGTTTATAATCTATCAGAAAGTTAACGTAGTTTAATGCACTTCAACAGGAAATTAAAGCATGCCCAATGCCCATCTTCTATTCTATCCCTTTGAAATTGTAAGTTGCATTGAGGACATTTGAGTAAACCATACCACACACTGAACCACATTTCATGCAGCAAGCAGCTACTTTCACTGTATCACTATGTAGTTTGTTGGAATACCCATATGCTTTTAAGTATTTTATTTATTTATTTGAATTCTTTTATATACCGAAGTATAGCGTTACAGCTGCACATGAGTAAAATGGCCTGACTGAAAAAAACTGTCCCCCTCCAATGTGGCCAAAAGTACACAAGGGTGACATAGCTTGCGTATATTTATCCCCGTTGAAATGAGGCGTTCCTGTGGGGGTGTTTAGCTCCTAGAACAATTGGGTAATTAACTAGCTGCCCTCCATAGATTTTTAATAGCGGCATGGCAAGGCACAAGGAAATTTTTAAAAACTTCAAATACTTAATTCTCCTAAAAAAAAATTAAAGGGTGAATTTTAAAAGCCCGGCACGCACCAAAATTGAGAGCTGTGCACACACGTCAGGCTGGCACCCACCCACCATATTTTAAAAGCCGCCTAGTATATCACTCCAATTCTAAAAGGGGCCTGGTGTGGGTGTGGTCTGGGCAGGGCATGGGCTGGCTAAGAGATGTGTGCATACATACTTACACATCTGTATGTGGGCCCAGGTCCAGTGCCCTCCAATTTTACTTCTGGTAGGGATGAGGTATAAGTTAAAAAAATTTTTGCCATACCTCAGGGGTTTTAAGGGTGTGAGGTAACTAGGGGGAGTGTAAGCTATTCAACAAAAAAGCAAAAAAGCAAACAGAATGTTAGGAATTATTAGGAAGGGAATGGCAAATAAAACGGAGGATGTCATAATGCTTCTGTACATTTTCATGATGAGACCGCACCTTGAATACTGTGTACAATTCTGGTCACTGCATCTCAAAAAAGAAAGTGCAAAGAAGGGCGACCAAAATGATAAGGGGCATGGAACAGCTCCCCTGTGAGGAAAGACTACAGAAGTTAGTACTGCTCAGTTTGGAGATGAGATAGAGATGACTGAGGGGGGATATGATAGAGGTCTACAAAATCATGAAAGGACTTGAGCAAGTTAATGTAAATTGGTTATTTACGCTCTCAGATAATAGAAGAACCAGGGGGCACACCTCAGCTAAGCCCTGGAATTCATTGCCAGAGGATGTGGTTACAGCAGTTAGTGTAACTGAGTTTAAAAAAAGGTTTGAATAAATTCCTAAAGGAAAAATCCATAAACAGCTATTATGGTAATTAATAAGCAATAGTAGCTTGTGATTTATCTAATGTTTGGGTACTTGCCAGGTACTTGTGACTTGGATTGGCCACTGTTGGAAACAGGATACTGTGCTTTAAGGACTCTTGGACTGACTCAGTATGGCATATCTTATGGTCTTATGTTTTTATGTAACCAGGGTGGTTTGGAGGATCTAGCTTTTATCTGGGTGAACTGGTGGACAAACTGGCAAAACTAGTAATGGCATGGGACATGCCCTTTTAAAAATTCCCCGACATACAGTAGAAGTGGGATTTGTGCACCTATACACGTGCCTATTTAAAATTAGGCGTACATGTGCACATATCCAGACTTCTTTATAACATGTGCACATATGTGCAAGCAAGTTATAAAATCGTCATGTCCCCGGGTGCGCACCAGCGCAAATGCGCCAATGTGTGCCTGCATACCTGTTTAAAAGTTACTGCTAAGGGGGCAATATTCAGCTGCAGGGAATTCGGCTAACATGCTGAATATTTAGTGGCGATAGTACACCATTGAATAAGCCTACCTACCTTAAAGTTAGCTAAGTTTATCTGGCTAACTTACCCCTAGATTCATCAAAATGCTATAATTTTCGCATAGATAATGCTAGTAATAAGAAAAGGGGTGTGGCTATGACAATTTTAAAATGAGTGCATGCTTTGCATAGGTAGTTTATTGCACTATGGGGAGGGAGAGAGAGAGAGAGAGAGAGAGAGACTGAGACTCTTTATAAGGCCTTCGTAATAAGGCCTTCGTAATAGTCAACTATTTATATCACTATAGGAGGGCCAGCTAGTAACTCGAGGTGATGCTTTGGTGGTGATGTAGGGTTTTTGGGCCAGTTTTACATGCAGAGTGAGACGTACGAACAGCTCAGTAGACCTCAGTGAACATTTGACATCATTTGGAGTGAGGAAAGTCAGACTAAGATGAGATTACTTCAGTGTTCTCTCATCCTAGCTTGATAGTACCCTGGTAGAGAGTCCATCAAGCTAGGGTGAGAGAACATTGTAGAAATCTCATCTTTGTGTGACTTTCTCACTCCAAATGACATCACTGAGGTCAACTGTGCTGTTCGTACATCTCATGTAAAACTGGCCCCAAAACCCAACCCCACCACTAAAACCTCAAGTTACTAGCTGGCCCTCCTATAGCAGCATAAATAGTTGACTACTATGTGTGCCACCCCAGAGGCTTGTTCTCTCTCTCTCCCGCCACAGTGCGATAATGCCCCTCATTGATCCTGTCCCTTTGGAATTTCAAAACCCCAGGGTTTGTCTGGCTAACACCCAACTTTATTACTTAGAGGTCCCTTTAAATAAGGACCTCTAAGTTACAAAAAGGAAATGTTGATTCTATTTGAGGTGCTGACAGATTATTGTGCCATTGGACCAGCCCCTAAATTGTTGCCAGCTTAATTTAGCAAATTTTTTACCAAATCTTGCAGTTTTTTAAATCTAAAAATACAAATATTATCTCTTAGAGTTACTGGAGATGAGGATAAGGCTCATCACATATTGCTGAATTATTACAGCTGTCAGGTTCTGAAGGCCCTTGCTGCACATTCACTCAGGATATATGTCTCAGTAGTGGTTTTATTAGAAATGAGAATAACAGTAGCTCCTGACTTATGCACTGCAGGTAAACTTAAGTGGTAATTCACAATTAAGGTAAGGCTTTCTTCCAGTCCAGGTCTTTTCACAGTAGCTCTCGAGTAACAGTACAGATATGATTGGAGACAAAACTTCTGCTTATAGACAGGGTTCAAGATTTCCAAAATTTAACAGTACAATATAATATTAATACATCTCTGAGGAAGAACTCACTACTCCAGGATCCCACATCTTTTTGTTGGCCTCCACAATGTCTAAATGGTGGGAACACCCTCCAGTTGTTCCAGCACTGCTTTTGAAAGCTCTGAGGACCAATCCGGGTCCTCAGGGGGGAGGAGAGGCCATATACTCTATTTAATATCTACCTGCTTCCCCTCTGCCAACTTCTTTCTAACTTAAAATTAACTTTTTACCTCTATGCGGATGATGTCCAGATTCTTCTTCCCATCTCAGACTCTCTTCACAAAACTTGGTCCTACTGGACCAATTGTCTTCAATCAATTAATAATTTACTTACTAGCCTTAACTTGATCCTTAATACTAATAAGACTGAGACTCTCATTATTTCTGCTGATGAAAACCAGGTTCTCTACAACCCCTTAAATGTAACACATTCACTCTCAACAGACATTAACCACTCCTCTTATGTAAGAGATTTAGGAGTTCAATTAGACAACCAATTCAATTTTAAAACTTATGTCCAAAACACCTCAAAAGAATGTTTTTTTAAATTACAAGTATTAAAAAAACTTAAACCTCTCCTTCACTTTCGAGACTTCCGACTAGTGCTACAGTCCTTAATCCTTACCAAATTAGATTATTGTAATTCTCTCTTGTTTGGGCTCCCTGCAATAACAATAAAACCTCTACAGATGGTACAGAATACCGCAGCGAGACTACTTACTAATTCAAATAAAAGAGATCATATCTCTCCCATACTGCAGTCCCTACACTGGTTACCTATCAAAGCCAGGATTTCGTTCAAAGTACTTATGATGATACATAAAGATATTCATAAAACTGCCCCTCTCAATCTATGCCATCAATTCCGTGCTCATTCCTCTGAAAGACCTATCAGAAGAGCTTATTTGGGCTCTCTACATGTTCCCCCTACCAAATCATTACTAAGCAAAAGAGCATTATCTACTTCTGGGCCGACGCTTTGGAACACTCTTCCACCTGACCTCCGTCAAGAACAGGGTCTCCTGACCTTCAAGAAGGACTTAAAAACTTGGCTGTTTAATCAAACTTTCCCTGAAAACCTTGGTTCTCCTAGATGCAGATCCTAAAACATGAATACAAGACTTTAACTATTCATTTTATTATTTTTTTTTTTTTTTTATCTTATTTATTTATTTTATTTATGATTGACTCACAATTTATTTATTGTGGCTATAGGCTTGATGTTGTTCCTTAATTCCAATTGTTTCTAAAATGTTCAATGGTTTATATGCACCGTTTATTGTATCGCCTCCTAGCGAAAGTTAAGTTCTTTGTAAACCGGTGTGATCTATATCCTTTATAGGAATATCGGTATATAAAAATTCAAAATAAATAAATAAATAAATATAGCAGCTTTCTTCAGTCTAGAGTTGGCTTTCTCTGAGCCATTCTGGGACTCTGTGCCTAAAACATCAGACCCAAACTGAGCACACCTTCAGTTTAAAAACAGGAAAAACAGTTTTCTTCCCAGACAACAGGGCCTCTAGGTTAGATGGGAAAGAGGTCAGAGTCAAGGGCTGCTCTGCTTTCAGGGTGGCTGGAAGTCTCTAACTTCTAAATCTAATTCCGCAAGCATCACAAAGTACTAAAATGCCTTGTATTATGAAGTCGTGCTTGCTACGTGTTAACATATACTGTTCTCAAACTGTACAAGTTATTGAAATGCTAGATTAAAATCAGCAACTACCTTTTTGTGCACATTCTAAATTCTTAACAAAGAAAGTCATACTTAGTTATATACTTGTGTGTCACTAGCAAGACTGATTAAAGACTTAGCTTTAATCAGATACTTAAAATAGCTTTTTGAATTACCAGTCACTCCTGTTAATGTTTAGATTTTAAATGACTTCAGCTTCTGGAAGGTCTGCAACAAATCCTCCCCCATTGACTTACATCATATCCTATGGAGTTTAACTTTTATTTCATGATGTGACATTTCCCTAATTTAAGCTTTAAAAAGCCTAGCTTTTTAAAATGCTTCACACACTTCTTTTAAACCCTTTTGATTCCTCTCAAAAGTAGGTAGCGTTATTACCACGCAGCGGCAGCAGGCAGTATTTTTTTAATATATAATTATTGATTCAAGGGGCTCAATGTTGTTAAGAAAGCACAGTGCCAGCCCAGCAAAGCAGTCTTTAAACCATTCTGCTTGTCAGCAGCCACAGGGTAGATCCAAAACTTGAATATATGCAGCAGTGCCCAGAAGACATGGCAAGACATCAACACCACCTCATTTCTAGGACTTATACATTTTTCTGACAGGATATAATTTCCTACTGATGACATTTAAAAAAATAAAGTCTAGGGGGTGGGGAGATGCATATCTGTGGGTGGACAGATACATAAAGCTGTTTATGCCTTGTCCACCCTTCCTTGATAAACAACACTAGAGACACAAAACAAGTAATTCTTAGCCCAAGCAAAGCCTATTACCTACTGCCAATTTTATTATTTTTTTTTTGTACATACAGATGGTGAGGGTTCTGTTAATTTTGTTAATTGAAATCTTATACATCTATATTAATAAAATCCATAGAACTCTAGAGCCCTTTTCTCTAACAGCTTCCACATTACAATTCTTAGCTTTCCAGCAATTATAGAGCCTTCTATTGTGAGTCAAAAGTTTTTTGAGATTCTACTACTTTAAAGAAAAGCTGTGCCTATTATGTACTCTGCATATTTTAAAAGTACATTTGACAAGTAGTAATACTTACATCTAGCAATCAACATTTTTAGTAACTCATTTTTAGGGACCTTTTGTTTTCAATTTTTAAATTTTTTTCCTGGAAATTTGAATGATATAACAAAAAATAATCAGTGTAAAAATTGACTTTATTTTAACATACAGGAGAAAAAATAGAAGTTATTTTTCCACTGACTTATTTTTGTTATAACATTGACATTCTCAAGAAAAATAAAATAAAAACTGGAAAAGAAGAACCCTAGTAATTCCATGTAACCTCTGACAACACAGCCATATTGGATCTGATGGATTCATTATCTGCATGCATATACACATGGCATAAACTGATGGGATTTTATTTTATCTTATTTTGTGTGTGCCATTATTTTAAACCATGTTGTTCTCGTGTGTTAGGGGAATTGTAAAGAAGAAAAGCTAAATGAATTACAGTACATTGAACTGAAGGATGGCCAACTAACACCCATTTTAAAAAAGTGCTTTGGGGTGATTCAGAAAACTACATTTTGCTGGTGCCAGGCAAAATGGTAGAAACTATTCTGAAGATCAAAAGTACTGGCTGTCTTAGAGCGGAGGTTGCTGTGGGGGTTGGTGAAGAGCGAGCACCACCCTCTATGGCCAAGGAGATCTCGCTGAGCCCTGGCGTGCCAGAAACACCATCCCTGCCTTGCGGTTCTCCATTGGAGACCACATCATCACCTTCAATGTTACCGTTGGTGACTCGAGGAGACCGGTCAGCAGCGAGAAACCCAGGTTCTGCCTCTGAGGTTATTGGATTTTTAGAAGCTGTCTCCCTAGGAAAGCAAAGGGAGGATCTCCACTTAAGAACATAAGAACATGCCATACTGGGTCAGACCAAGAGTCCATCAAGCCCAGCATCCTATTTCCAACAGTGGCCAATCCAGGCCATAAGAACCTAACAAGTACCCAAAAGTAAAGTCTATTCCATGTTACTGTTGTTAGTAATAGCAGTTGTTATTTTCTAAGTCAACTTAATTAATAGCAGGTAATGGACTTCTCCTCCAAGAACTTATTCCTGGCACTGAAGTCAGGCTAACTGGTCTGTAGTTTCCCGGATCGCCCCTGGAGCCCTTTTTAAATATTGGGGTTACATTTGCTATCCTCCAGTCTTCAGGTACAATGGATGATTTTAAAGATAGGTTACAAATTTTAACTAATAGATCAGAAATTTCATTTTTTAGTTCCTTCAGAACTCTGGGGTGTATACCATCCCGTCCAGGTGATTTACTACTTTTCAGTTTGTCAATCAGGCCTACCACATCTTCTAGGTTAACCGTAATTTGGTTCAGTCCCTCTGAATCATTACCCATGAAAAACTTCTCTGGTACGGGTACTTCCCCAAGCAAAGAAATTATGTAATCTTTCCGGGATGACCTTATCTTCTCTAAGTGCCCCTTTAACCCCTCGATCATCTAACGGTCCAACTGACTCCCTCACAGGCTTTCTGCTTCGGATATATTTTTAAAAGTTTTTACTGTGAGTTTTTGCTTCTACGGCCAACTTCTTTTCAAATTCTCTCTTAGCCTGTCTTATCAATGTCTTACATTTAACTTGCCAACGCTTATGCATTATCCTATTTTCTTCTGTTGGATCCTTCTTCCACTTTTTGAATGAAGATCTTTTGGCTGAAATAGCTTCTTCCACTTCCCCTTTTAACCATGCTGGTAATCATTTTGCCTTCTTTCCACCTTTTTTAATGTGTGGAATACACACATCAAATATAACCTCATCTAAGGCATTGGGACAGAAAACATCAGAGGAGTTAGGAGGTGCTGCAACTCTTAATACAGGTACTTTATTTATATTAAATAAACCTGAAAAAGTGACATTAGAAACTGTTTGGCAGCATTGGTATCTATAGAATCTGCCATTACCTCATTGACCCAGGTTCTTATGGAAACTAACAAGCAGGAAAAGATCATCAAAAGTAAAGTTATGGCACATGAAAAAAAACTGGAAAATTTTGAACACAGAATTTCCCAAGTGGAGAAAGTACAGTATAATCTAGTACAATCAGAGGCAATTGCTACTAAGAAATTAGAAAATATGGAAAATGCTCTAAGGTTTTTGAACCTAAGGGTTTTAAATTTTCCAATAGTCTGTAAATTACCTCCAGCAGAATTCTTTAAAAGTTATCTGTTAAGTATTCTCAAAATTCCAAATGAAGCAATGGCATTGATTACAAAAGTTTTCTATATGCCACAAAGAACCTCTCAGATATTGGAAAATGGAAATGAAGAACAACAATCTCTTAATATAACGGGACTACTAGAAATGTCTTATGAGACTGAGATATGTCAACGAGGAACTTTAGTAGTAATGTTTGCATTTGAACAGGGACATAATAATGTTATGAAATTATTTCTGAAAAATAGAAATGCAGTATTCCATGGTCAACGGATTTGGATATATTCGGATATTACTAAGCCTACACAGGATCGCAGGAAAATATTCATAGAGATGAGACCAGATATTGCTGCAATTGGGGGACAATGCATATTACGATACATGTGTAAATGTATCTTAAAATACCAAAATGTGAAGTATGTTTACTATGATATGATACAATTAAGATAATTTTTAGATGCACACTCCTAAGTATAATTGTGTTCTGGCTTTGAAATAGGCAATGGAAGGCTCTATTTCTTATAGTGTGCTAGATGATAGTCACTCAAATTTGTCTGGATTTCTCACCTTATTTTTTTTATATATGTAGGGGAGATCAAGAGGAGTAGTATTTCCTAATTTGTATTAATGTCTATTTACAATTGAATGCAATCTTCCCCTTTTCTGTAACATGTTTATTATGTTATATTCATTTGAAATTATAAAAATAAAATTAAAAAAAAAGTACCAGCTGTCTGAATAGAAACAGAGAAATATGACAACAGAAAAAGACCACATAATTTGTCCAGCCTGCCCATCTACACAGCTGCTCAGCATTACAATCCCTACCACTCCCTCAGAGATCCCCTGTGTTTGTCTCATGTTTTGTTGCCCTTGTCTCTACCATCTCCACTGAGAGGCTGTTCGATGCATCTAAAATCCTTTCTGTAAAGAAATACTTCCTCAGATTATTCCTAACTCTGCCCCCTTTCACCCTCTTCCAATGAACCATCATTCTAGATTTTCCTTTCTGTTGAAAGAGACCCAAATCCTGTTCATTGATACCTCTGTGGTATTTAAACATCTCTATCTTATATCCCCTCTCTCACCTTTCATCTAGGGTATACATGTTTAGATCTTTACGTCTGTCCCTTTATGCTTTATAGGGATGTGAATCGTTTTTTGATGATTTAAAAAAATCGTCAGATAATTTTTAAATCGTCAAAAATCATTAGAGTCCGCGATACAATACAAATTCCCCCAATTTATCATCAAAAATTGTTTAATCGGGCACGGGAATTATTTGGGGGGAGGGCGGGAAAACCGGCACACCAAAACAACCCCTAAACCCACCCCGACCCTTTAAAACCAATCCCCCACCCTCCCGAACCCCCTCCAAAATGTTAAATTACCTGGTGGTCCAGTGGGGGGGGGGTCCCGGCGCGATCTCCCGCTCTCGGGCCATTGGCGCCATTTTGGCTGCCACTAATATAAATGGCGCAGATGGCCCGATTTAAAAAAAACCCACCCGGCCCTTTAAATCGACCCCCTTAGCCTCCCCCCCCCAAACCTTTTAAAATTACCTGGTGGTCCAGGGGAAGGCACGGGGAGCGATCTCCCGCTCTCAGGCCTTCGGCTGCCACTCATAAAGATGGCGTCGATGGCTCTTTGCCCTTACCATGTGACAGGGTATCCGTGCCATTGGCTGGCCCCTGTCACATGGTAGGAGCACTGGATGGCCGCAGCCATCTTTACAATGGTGGCGGCCATCTTTAAAGATGGCGCCGGCCATCCAGTGCTCCTACCATGTTTCAGGGACCGGCCAATGGCACGGATACCCTGTCACATGGTAAGGGCAAAGGGCCATCGGGCCATTTTTTTTTAGCACAGCTGATGGCCTAGGAACGGGAGATCGCTCCCCGCGGCCCCCCTGGACCACCAGGTATGTGTAAAAAGTTTTTGGGGGGGGGTCGGGAGAGTGGGGGAGGCTAAGGGGGTAATTTTAAAGGGTCGGGTGGGGTGTTTTTTTTTTATCGGCGCGGGTCTCACTAAAAAAAATTAGTGATGTGAATTGGAATCGGAACCGCTCCCAAGTCACATCTCTAACGATCAGATCCCCCCCCCCCCTCCCCCAGCACATGATTCACATCCCTAATGCTTTACAGTAAAGATCACTGACCATTTTAGTAGCCACCTTCTGGACCAACTCCATCCAGCTTTTATATCCTTTTGAAGGTGCACTAGGGACCTATTCTGAGACAATGTCACTTCCTTTTATCTACTGACCATTCCTCTCCCAGTACACCCAAACATCTTTCTAGCTTTTGCCATTGCCTTATCCATCTGTTTGGCCACCTTGAGATCATCAGATACAGTAACCTTGAGATCATCAGATACAGTAACTCCTAGATACCATTCTTTCATTCATGGAAGAATTTCACCCCCTAGAATATATTGCTACCTTGAGATTTTGCAGTTCAAGTGCATGTCTCTCTGTTTTTTTGCTTTTAATCTTAGCTACCATATTCTAGACCACTCTTCAAGCTTTTCTAGATCCATTGTCATGTTTTCCATACCTTCCTAGCTGTATAGTAGGTAACAGATTTTGGTATCATCCACAAAAATACAAACTTTTCCCAGCAATCCTTCTGTAATAATCTCTTACAAACATTTTGAAAAGAACTGATCCTAAGTTCCTTGTGGCACACCACTAGTAAAGCGTCTTTCCTCAAAATGAGCTCTATTTTACTACTATCCTTTGTCATCTTCCACTCAACCAGTTTCTAACTCAATTGGACACTTGAGGGCCCGACCTATGTAGACTTTGATAAAATGAGGAAAATAGTTAGGCAAAAACTAAAAGGTTCAGCTACAAAGGTTAAGAATTTTCATCAGGTTTGGTCATTGTCTAAAAATATAAAACTAAAAGTTCTTCATTGAAATTTAACAATCCTGTGCTTATGGATACAAACCACTCTAATAACAATAGGAGGAAAAGACCTCAGAGATGCATTGATGCCTTACGTGTTAAACATTTAACCAGAAAAGACATATGTTTGTTTCTAATCACAGGTCAAAAACCTCCAGTCTAACTCCACTTTATTAAAACTAATTTTAGATCTTTAATCATGAGTCCATGAGAATGCAGTAACAACTGTACATGCTATAAAACTAGAATATCGAAACATTGCAGCACTTTACACCATAATCACATTGGTTAGAAAGTGGTCATTCTCTCGATGATATTCAATTGTTTTGTTTTGCAACAGATCCGATCTGTTTATGTAGGTAATACTGACACTGTTTTACTGCGAATAGAACAGAAATGGATCTTTGAATTATGTTCACTGAGTCCCTCTGGTCTAAATAATAAAATAAAATGGGGAGTGTTGTTATGAGATTAAATAATTAAGCTCTGTCTTTCTTTTAGTGGGTGGTATAGTTCTTTAATTTTTTATTATTTTCAATTGGGGTTTATATCCCTTTAAGATTTTTCTACATATTGATGGTTAATTTGAATTTTTTAGTACATCTTATTAAGCACATTGCAAACTTTGTAGTTATTTCATGCATGGGTTTAAAGCATGTTGAAAATGTTTGCTTGATCCAGGCTACTGCATATACGTTACCTCTTATGCTATAGGGATAACATTATACTTCTTTGTAAAGTATCAGTCCTTTATTACATTAATGGTAAGTATAGGTTTGCCTTTTGTTATATTCTTAGAGAGAATAAGATTTTGGGTTTTTGTATATGTAATGAAGTGGCTTATTTTTCTTTTAATTTTAGCTATAACACTGCAGGAGGGGCCATGATAAATTGTGCCCCTGAAGAAGCTATAATAGCAAAACATATTGGGTTATACTTTGTGAAACATCTTATTATTCCCATGATATTGTTAAAAATTTCTGAAATCTTATCACAATTTTTGTGATCTTGCTTGTGGGGGATTCCAACTTTGTCTTGGAGCTGTTGTTATGGAATCCTGCCCGCGGAGCTAACCCCCCGCGAGCAGGCACTCACCTCCCTCCATGCTGCCCGACGCGGCTGGTGCTGCTGGAGTCGGGCCTCCCTTGCGGCCAGAGCCGTGGACTTTCCTGCTTCCTGCGGCCCGGAAGCCGCCCACCGGGCATCTCTTCACCGCGGCCGGAGCCGTGGACTTTTGTCCTCCCATGCGGCACGGAGCCACCGCCGATATCATCTCATCCTCCGGGGCTGCAGGCCGCAAGCCCCGGGCAGGAGTAGCAGCTGGATCTGCCCCCGGGGCTTCCTGCAGCGGCTGGAGCCACTGCCATCTTTGGAGCTCACCTCCAGGCCCAGTCCTGTGTCTGCAACGTCGACTCTGTGCAGGCCACTATCTGCGGTCCTGCACAAGCTCCTGCTTTGTCCTCTAGGTGCGCGGCCGCGCCGCTCTACAGAATTTAAAGGGCCAGCCACAGCCAAAGACATATAGAAGCTTGCCTTCCAGCCATTCCGTCACGAGGGTATCAGTGCCCAAATACTTCAGATCTCTCCTGTAGCTGAAGAAGCAAGGAACTTTCGCATTGTGTGATATCACCAGCAAGTCTAGAAATGGGAGGCACCAGCAGTCCATTATGAGCTGGAACACTTCGTTTGACAATTCCCATTCTCCTGGATCCAGACTCTGTCTGCTGAGAAAGTCTGCTCTTATATTGACTTTTCCTGCAATGTGTGAGGCTGAGATCTCCTGAAGATATAGTTCCGCCCATTCTATAAGTTGGGCTGTTTCCTGCGACACTTACCATCTCTTGGTTCTTCCCTTGCGATTGAGGTAAGCCACTGTCATCTCATTGTCTGACATTATTCGGACCGCTAAACCTGAAAGCGATTGACGAATCGCAAGCATTGCAAACAAATGGCATGGGCTTCCAGCCAATTGATGCTCCAGAAAGACTCTTCTCTACTCTAATGCCCCCATCCTGTCAACTCCTGACAGTGAGCCCCCCCAACCCTGGAGGCTCGAATCTGTTGTAAGTACTAGCCAGTCCAGTGTTCATAGGAAAATGCCCTTCCATAGATGATCCACTTGCAACCACAGTTGGATACTGATCTCCACCAGTTGGATACTGATCTCCACCAGTAAGTGAAGCCATATCGAGTAGTCCTGAGACTGTGGACTCCAACGAAAAAGCAGTATGTGCTGAAGAGAATTCATATACACCCTTGCCCACAGAACCACTTCTAGGGTGGCTGCCATCAAGTCAAGTACCTGCAAATAAGACTACACCATTGGGCATATTTTTTTCCATCAATAGTTTCTGAATGTGGATTTCCTGCAATAACATGCTGCCTTGCTTCATGTCAAAATGAACACCAAGATATTTCAGTGACTGGGGTGGCTGCAGATTGCTCTTGGCCAGTTTCACCATCCAACCTAGTTCCTATAGCAAGGAGATTACCTTGCACGAGGTGTGGAGACCGAGACTCTCTTTCATGCTCTTGACCCAAATTAGCCAATTGTCTAAGTACAGGTGAACCAGAATGCCAACCTTTCTCAACACAGCCGCTACCACCACCATGACCTTAGAGAAGGTTCTGGGTGTGGAGACCAAACTGGAGGGTAGCGTGTGAAACTGATAATGTCACCCCAAAACAGTGAAATGCAGACCATTGATGCTGAAGCCAGATGGGAATATGTAGATACACCTTTGACAAATCCAGAGATGTAAGAAAGTCCCCTGACTATACTGCCATTGTCACTGAGCATAAGGCTTCCATGAGGAAAACAAGAAAATGGCCATTGACTTCCTTCAGATCCAGGATGGGTCGAAAGGAACCCTCCTTCTTGGGTACAATGAAATAAATAAATATCAGCCCATATTTTCTTGTGACATGGGCATTGGGATCACAGCCTGCAGGCTGAGGAATCTTGACAATGTATAGTCCATTGCCTGTCTCTTCTACGGAGAGCTGCAAGGAGATACCATGAAAATGTCCCAAGAAATGCTGAGAAACTCCAAAGTATAGCTTTCCCTTATTGCCTCCAGAACCCACTGGTCTGATGTAATCTCGACCCACCTCTGATAAAAAAGAGAGAATACCCCCTATCTCCTCTTCCAGGGGGTGGGTCAAAATACCTTTATTGAGGGGTTCATGGTCCACCGCCACTCAAGCCTGCACCCCCATCTGGGCTGTCTGGCACAAAAGGAATGAGACCTAACCAAAGGTCATGCCCTCTGAGAAGCATTTGAAACCCCTAGCACAACCTCTTGCGCCGATGGATCTCGTCGCCTGCTTTTTATCCTCTGGTAACCGAGGAATCTGGGACTCACTCCACGTATTGGCCATTTTTTCTAACTCACTCATAAACAAGGTGCTGTCAAACAAATCTGATTGATTTTTTTGATTGGATGACTAGAAAATTGGATCAGGGAAGAATGCTCGAAGTGAGTTACTTGGATTTTAGTAAAGCTTTTGATACGGTCCCACATAGAAGACTCATAAACAAAATGGGAAGCTTGGGAGTGGGTGCCAAGGTAGTAGCATGGAGTGCAAACTGGTTGACTGACAGGAAACAGCGAGTAATGGTAAATGGAACCTACTCTGAAGAAAGAACAGTGTTAAGTGAAATGCCACAGGGATCGGTTTTGGGACCAGTCCTGTTCAATATTTTTGTGACCAACCTGGCGGAAGCGATAGAAAGTAAAGTTTGTCTATTTTTGGATGATATTAAGATCTGCAACAGGGTGGACACACGTGAAGGAGTAGAGAAAATGAAAAGTGATTTATGAAAGCTTGAAGAGTGGTCGAAGATATGGCAGCTGGGATTCAATGCCAAGAAGTGCAGAGTCATACATCTGGGGTGTGGTAATCCAAAAGAGCTGTATGTGATAGGTGGTGAAAGAATAATGTGCACAGACTGGGAGAAGAACCTTGGTGTGATAGTCTCTTATGATCTGAAGGCAGCAAAACAATGTGACAAGGCAATAACTAAAGCCAGAAGAATGCTGGGCCTCATAGAGAGAGGAATAACCAGTAAGAAATAGGAGGTGATAATGCCCTTATACAGATCTTTGGTGAGGCCTCACCTGGAGTACTGCATTCAGTACTGGTGCTCATATCTCAAAAAGGATAAAGACATGATAGAGGTGGTCCAAAGAAGAGCGACCAAAATGGAGAGAGGTCAGTATTGGAAGACTGAATGATCTGAATATGTATGCCCTGGAAGAGAGGAGGTGCAGGGGAGATATGATACAGACCTTCAGATACCCCTCGTGTCTGGGAGCTCAGAGCCGGCAACTCATCTCTATGAAAGAAACGCATCATTGTTCTGTAAGGTTCCAATCTCGGAGGAATTTCCAAAATCCTCCAGGGAGTAAGGATCAGCATCCTCATCCCTGCCATCTGGGTCCCTATCAGCATAACCAACAGCAGGTGTAGACATACTCCGTTGCTTACCCACAGCACCAGGCATGCGGGAATCCGCATCCTGCGATCCTGAACTGTTAGGTTTGGCCAGGGCCACCGACTGCACCTGAAGAAAGGACTGCAGCCCTTGAAAATATTCCACCCAAGAAAAGGCAGGTGGATCCATACCAAAACCAGGGGGCACTGGTCCTTTAGACGCTGTTGAACCAGTTAGGGGAGCCCCCAAAACCAGGCAAAACCTCTGGCAGTTCCCCCTGCTGTCCCATTCCCGCATCATGCTTGAAATGGTAGGGCTCAGCAAAATCAGTCGAAGACAACTCTCCCTGAGCCTCCAAGCAGTACTGACACAAGTTAGAGGGGATACCAGGCTGTGATGCCTGAATATATCAAGCAGCACCAAGGGTAAGGTGCTTAGGCTTCTTGGCTATAGGTGGCATGGATAAACACCCGCTATCAGTGAGCTCCTAAAACTGTGTGCCCAGCTGCATGGCCACTCCAAATACAAGCTCTGTCCAATAAGTGCACACTACAGACACCCCCCCCCCCCCCCCAATGTAGGCACCAATACGTGGTTCAGGAAGGCGCCCACCTGAACACCCACCTGAGCACCCATCCGGGCACACAAGCATGAACAGACATCAGACAGTTTCGCTGCAGCCTTATGCACAGAAAAGCATGCAAACGCCACCACAGCCTACCACGCGGCATCTAAGCAAAGCCTGAGAGCAGGGCCTAGCTAAAAGGCTGCTCAACCTGCCAAGCTGCCACAACTCCCCAAGCTCCCCAGGAGTTGGGAATGGACATCGGATCAGAGCTCAGCCCATCCTGGCCGAGTACAGAGTCAGTCTCCAGCTGTGGGGGGAGAGGGCAAATACCTTCACCTCCGCACTCAGCTGTTTGTCTCTCTACAGCTATGTCCATGCCAGAAACCAGCTACCATTTGAGGCACTCTTCTGAGGGAGGAATCTATAGATATTACCTCAGGAAAACTTGACTGAGGGATGGACCATAAGGTATCACCACAGGAGAGGAGGGCAAATTAATTTCCTTCTTCTTTTCTCCTTCTACAAAATAACTTTTTTTGTTTTTAAGCAATCTCCAGTACGGAGATGCACGTCCACCATCTGCTGCAGATGGAGAATACTGGCGGGCTGATGTCAGTGCAGGGGTATATATAATGCGACGTTTCCATAATCATGCATTAACCTGTCTGAATGCTAAGAAAGATATTCATTGGTCCAGCCTCTTCTAAGTGGCAAATTATCACAATTAGTGTACTGCAGTGCTCTGCACTTTCCACTATAGTTTTTAACATCTATATAATTCCACTGTATAAACTATCAGGTCTAGGTGTTCATTACAAACCATATGCAAATGATATATTCTGCTTTTTGTCCTAAAGTCAGCCACTAACAACGTTCTTTCATGATGTTTTTAAATATCCGAGCGTGGTTTACCCACAGTTGTCTATTACTTAACGTAGACGAGATTGAGGTCATAATTCCCAGTAGATTTCCCATCAGTGATGCTCCATCATGTTTCAGTTTTGAAAACCACAGTATCAAAGTATCATCCGCCATTCAGAATTTCAGCATCACTTTGGACTCAAATCTGTCCTTGAAACTGCAGGTTAAAGCTTTGGTCAAATCCATCTTTTTTTTTAATTACAAATTCTGTGCAGACTAAAACCATTGTTTCCTTTTCAAGAATTTGGATCCATACTACAAGCTCTTGTGCTCTCTGGTTTAGATTATTGAAACTCTTTATTTTTTGACCTCCCTGCCTACATGCGAAAGGCCTTGCAGATTGTGCAGATTTCTGTAGTTAGAGTTTTATCTTGCACTTCCAAACATTAACACATCTATCCCATCCTCAAGTCACTTCACTGGCTCCCCATTGAGTGGCGTATTAAATATAAGATTGTTTCCTTGGTCCACAAGTTATCTACTACTCCCATGGATTTAGGCTCTACTTCGGCTTTATGTCCTGGCCCATAGTTTATTCTCAGCACACTCATCAGTTAGTAATACCCTCTTTTCACATTGTACACCTCACTCAATGAAGCTCGGGATAGGGCTTTCTCTGCCCTTGGCCCCACATTGTGAAATTCACTCCGTGAAATCGTAAGGATGCTTGAATGTTCTTCTACATTCAAGAGGGCTGTCAAGACTCATAATTTTTTGCAGGCTTATTGGAGGCAAGACAACTTCTCAACCTCTTGGCCAGGAATTTCAGATATGTTTAGTATTCCCTGATTATCTGTATGTTGCAATGCTGCTGACTTTGTTTTATTCTGTTATGTTTTCTTATGCTGTTTGATAATTGTTTTAAATTCTGTATGTACCTGATGTAATCTGCCTTGAACTGCAGATGAGAGTGGAATATATGTTTTTTTAAATAAATAAATAAGATAAATGAATAAATCTGAGATTGTTTTGTTTTATTATTATTGTTTTTATGATTTTATGTTATTATGAACCACTCTGACCAGTATTTTTCTCAATATGTGGTATAGAACAGCTTGGAAATAAAATAAATAAATAATAGCAAATATTGCGCAACATTCACAACAGTGATGCTGACAGTTTTTGTTTAAACTGTGTTTAAACATTTATCTTCCAGGAGCTCTGTGAGTGAAAGACCAGAAGTAGATGTTCAACCCTTTCCTAGATAAGGGTCTCTATAATTTCCACAGAAAATATAACTTCACAAAAGTATTTACATAGTGAGTGAAACTGCCTCCAGACCATTGGCATGCATGACTATTTCCTTTTCCCAGTTCTTCCTCCAGTTAATTCTCTCTAATTTTCTGCTAGTGGTTGGCACAAGTAATAAAATTGTCATCAGTGTTTGGCATCTGTTGGCTGCATCTCCATCTTTGGAAGTAAAATTCACCCTGACTGCTCAAAATGCATTTGGCTGACTAGGTTGATGGCAACTATTGTAGAGAAACTTGCCAAAAAAGGTGCAATATATCATACCATATTTTAACAATTTCTTATAAATGAGCAATACAATACAGTCACAGATGGGCAGATAAAATTAGCACACTATTTTCTTTCTGAATATATGGATTGCATTCTGACTATGAGCCTTTGTTTACCCTCCAAAGCAGCAGTGGTAGTCCTTGTGCTCATTAACTCTCTGGAAAAAGATCATTCTGCATGATTGGCAAAAATAGGAGTAATATGCATTTGGCAAAGCAGCAAGGATGTAGCAGCTATAATTTCAAATATTTTGCATCAAGAGCAGTGTACCTGCTTTCTATTTTCCCAAAAAAAAAAAACAATAAACCTTTGAGAGAAACGACCTCTTTCTTTGCAGTGATTTAGCAAAAGTTCTTTAGCATCTAGGGGCCAATACATTTGTGCTACTTTCACCATGCCCCCCATTCCCACCATCACCACCCTCCTTCCTTGTAGAAATGCCTAAGGTCACAGAATAATTTCAAACTATACCCTCTTCTCACCTTCTACCTGTGTGCAGCTGGCCCCTGGGTGCCTCTTAGAGCCTGGTGCCCAGGGGCATTGACTCCGCCCCTCCCTCGCTAGGCCACTGCTTCTTTGGCAAAGGTTACTAATTTTCCACAGTCTTCTGCTCTAAAAATACTCTCTATCTTAATATCTTTTGCTTTATCTCGCTAAATGTCTCCCAAAAGATTCCCATCGTTAGGATGCATCATGTTGCAGCTGTCCTAAAATGTCATATAACCTAGGGGCCAGGTGAGCCATCAATAGTCCTTTAAGCATTAAAGTACATAGCATTCAATACAGAAGGTGAAATTCAATATAAGAACAATGTCTGAGCCTAAACATTATAATTACAACAATTATTTAAATTTCTAGAGCACTGGTATGCATGCACAGAGCTTTGCAGGTTTGCATAAGAGATAAGGTAAGAAAGATATGAGAAACTGTGATATTATAAAATGCTTGCCCATTTGTTCACTAACTGTGTGTGTCACACTGACGTACCCTCATGCTGGGGTACATAAAATAAAAGGAGGTCTGTTGATAGGTTTTGGAGCCTAACACAGCCTCTGTGAGTTCAAAAAAAAAAATATCTTTGAGCAGATAGTGTAGTGGATCTTGCCCATAAGCAAGGGATATATTCTGTCATGCTGGATAGGGAAAAAAACAAATTCCTCCTTTCCCACTTTGTGACCATCTGACTGCACCCCATAGTAATAATCTTTAACCCTTCTCTTTCTTTTACTGGTACTCTCACTTTGAACCATGCCCTGAGATGGTTCAAAGCTTTTATTCTTCTGGAGTTACCAGCAGTCATAAGCACAATAATAAAAATGGTCAAAAAGGATGAATCATAGGAATCATCAGCAGAGATAAACAGCAGAAAACAAGTATAGTTTTATGTTTCCTCTTCCTCTATCACAGCTTTCAGATATTAATCAGAATTCTTAAACTTCAGTGTCTTAGTCTCTCCCCAAGCAAGATATTATCAGCAGTCACATCTCTTCACACAGTTATTCTCAGCATGTTCTGAACAGTACAGCTCACTAAATGCCTTTATAATTCCCACAAGAATGTTGTGGTTCATTCATTCCCCTATGTACCATTGGACACTACCTAATAACCTAGAGATTTTACAACAGCTTCCCCTGGTAGTAAAGTCACATTGGACTGGACAAAACCAGCAGACCCGCCAGTAACACAAGTCCAATCTCTCTGTAGAAAAAATTCAGCTTAGAAATATAGTCAAACTTGTTTCAAGGAGGAGTAGCCTGGTGTTTAGAGCAGCAGGCTATAAACTAGGGAAGCCACTGCTGCTTCTTGCGACCTTGGGCAAAGTCACATCACTCTCCATTGCCTTAGGTACAACACTTAGATTGTGAGCCTTCTGGGGACAGGGAAATACCCACAGTACATGAATGTAATATGCTTTTCAAACATTTTAAAATAGAATAGATTTCTAAATAAATAACCCTAGTTAAACAGACAAGCCCTAAATTTTAATTCAAGCCAGCAATGGTTAAACCACTTGTTATGTTTCTGTATGGATGTGAACCCTGGACCGAGGTGAGAGGTGTCTCCGCCCACAGAGAGGAGCCCTGTGAGCCTCACCGTCGGTAGGCATAGTTTCAGCAGCCCAGGACACAGCTGTAAAGTAGAAACTTTATTGTGCGGGAAGGAAGGCAGAACCCACAGAGCGGGGAATGCAATTAAATAGTTCAGAGCTATGGGGTAAACCAAGAGAGATGCCAGTGATGAGAAGGTCCAGAAGTGACCCAGGGAGCGGGGTATGTCAGGAAGTCTCTGAAGATGAATAGAGGTTACTTCAGAGGTGCAGATCTGGTAGTGGCCCGCAGCACAGGGTACCCTAGGAAGTGTTTGTAGATGAATAGAGATGACCTCAAAAGTGCAGATCCGGTAGTGGCCCACAGAGCGGAGTACACAAGGAAGTCTGTCGTGATGGTGATGAGGTAGTCAGAGATGCAGATCCTGAAAGTAGACTTCATAGCTGGAATGGCACTTCCCTGTATCTCAGGGTATGCTGAAAACAGTAGAGCTGAAGAGAGGACGGTAGTGGCCCAAGACACAAGGTATGCCAGAGGTTAGCTTCAGCAGGGCTGGAATCGTAGAAGTCAGTGATGGTACTCACAAAAGGAGGTCCCAGGAGAATGTCCCGAGCAGCTGAATGAAGAGAGTTTGAGGCAGGAAGGCCCTCAGATGACCGAATAGCCAGGACACGGAAGAGCCCCCGAGAAGCGGGTACCCAGAGCGTCCACACGCCGAGAAGGAATCTGGAACAGAAGTTCGAGACTGAAGCGGATTCAGCAACGAGGGAACTCCAAGGGGCAGAATCAAGCAAGAAGGAAGTCCTTGCTAACTCAAAGAATAGGGAGCAGGAAGGAGTTTAAATATCCCTCCCCGAAGTGACGTCATCAACGGGGCCGGCCCAGGGGTCCCGCCCTGGGCCCTTTAAATAGCTTGCCGGAGGCGTATGTGCCTATGGAGGTCCAAGGGGCGGGGCTTAGCGCGGCGGCAGCATCCCTGCCGCAAGTCGAGACCTCTCACCTGCAGGGTAGGCCCCGAAGAGGAGCGGTGTGTTGCGCACGGTTCCAGTGGCCCACAGCAAGGCTGGAAGACGGTCCAGAGAGCAGGTGAGTTCGGTCGGTCATGGTGTCCACGACTGACCAGTGTAACACCATTTATTTTAACCCTCCTTTATAAATTCAAGCAAGAGAACCCAACTTTTTTCTTCCAAAAAAATAGTAAGGGAAAAGGGAAAATTTAAACAGCTTTACCTTCCTCATAGAAACATGGAAATGTAGAATAAGAACACATATGAAGACCATACAACCCATCCAGTCTACCAACTCACATCTCCTGAACAGCTTTCTATCCCCTTTCTCTCTCTCAGATCCTCTGTGCTTGTTCCATGCTTTCTTGAATTCTGACACTGCCCTTGTCTTCACCACCTACACAGGAAATTGGTTCCATGTGTCCACTACCCTCTCTGTAAATAAATGCTTCTTTAGATTATTCCAGATTCAATCCCCTTTTCACCCTCAGCCATGACCCCTCAAATTCCAGAGCTTCCTTTCAATTGAAAGAGGACTACTCCCTGTGCATTTGGTCCTTGGACATATTTAAATGTCTCTGTTACATCTCCCTTTTACCTTCTTTCTTCCAGGGTGTACATGTTTAGGTATTTAAGTGTCTTCATATGCTTTATTATGAAGGCCAAAGACTATTTTAGAAGCTGCTCTCTGGACCAACTTTATTCAGCTTTTATCCCTTTGAAGGTCCATTCTCCAAAACTGTACACAGTACTCCAAATGAGACCACTCCAGAGACTTATACAGTGGCAATATCACCTTCTTTTTCTTGACTGTTATTCCTCTCCCTATACATCTAAGCATCAATCTGGCTTTTGCCATCACCTTATTCACCTATCTGGCCACCATAAGATCATCAGATATGATCACCCCCAGATTCAGTTTTTGTTTATTCACATAAGAACTTCACTGTTACGGGGGGCACTGGGAGAGTGGTCCCCCTTAGAGGTAGTGTGCCCTTGGCCCAATCCCGCGCCAAGGGTAGGTGTAGCGTGAGTGGCGAGAGACAGCCCAACCCCCAGCCGGATCCGCATGCCTCTGGAACCAACTGTGGAGTGTTGGTGATGAACAGTCCTCCGACCATTCCCGGCCCTTTCGGACCTGCCGCTGGGATGGCAAGAGGCAGCAGGCCGGACTCAGGGCGTGGGCAGACGAAGGTTCAAAAACAAAAGACGAAGACTCGGGAACCATAGACCATAGAAGTAGACTCTGGAACATAGAAGGTTCAGACAGTAGCACGGTCCCTCAGGGTGCCCTACACAGCCAGTACCACTGGTCTGGTCACAGACCACCCTGTCCTACATCCACGGGAGCGGGAGTGGAACCAGCGCAGGACAAGAACAAACAAAGTTTCAGGAACTGAAGACAAGGACTCGGGGACTGTAGACTCTAGATGTAGACTCAGGAGCTGGGAGGTTCAGACATTGGCACGGTCCCTCAGGGCGCCCTACACAGCCAGTACCACTGATCTGATCACGGACCACCCTGTCCTACACCCGCAGGAGCGGGACCTGCGCAGGAAAGGAAAAGTGCTGCACAAGCAGTCCAGGGTAAGGTACTGCACACCGGCAGTCTGAATAAGGTTACTGCACACCGGCAGCCTGAAGCGAGGCACTGCACACCGGCAGTCTGAAGCAGGGTTGGAACATCAGGATCAGGAACAAACATCAAGGAACAACAGGAAACCGGACACTGGACACCAAGCTGAAACAAACAACGAAGGCCTGACGGAGTGCTGGAAGAGGAGACATCCAGAATCGTGTAACTCCAATGCAAGGCAAAGCATGAGTGCTGGAGAAGAGCTTTTATACCCCAGGAGCCGGCAACTCCCTGGGAGGAGTCCAGATGGTCCGCCCCTCGCTGGCTCTATAAGAGTGGAAAGGAGCGCGGGCCCACCCCTTAGGAAGAAGGGCGTGGCCCAAACCAGAACATCCAGGCTGCAGAGGAGCAGGCCTCGAGCAGGCCCCGAACAACACCGAAGGCCTCCCAGGCCGTGGAGCAGGATCCAGACGATTGCTCAGGCAAGGCCCTGGCTTCGGAGCGGCCTCCGGAAAAAGGTGAGATGCCTCCTGTGGCACAGCTACAGGAGGAATCATAACATTCACCTCCTATACTATACCACTCTCTTGGGATTTTACAACCCATATTCCTGACCCTGCATTTTTTAGCATTAAGTCTTAGCTGACAGATTCCAGAACATTCCTCAAGCTTCACTAGATCTCCTCTCATGTTTACCACACCTTTCATAGTGCCTTTCCTGCTGCAGTTCTTGGTATGATGTGCAAAAAGATGCCCTGATAGTCCTTCTGCAACATCACTAATTAAAATGTTGAATAGAACTGGACTGAGGATAGATCACTGCATCACACCTCTGGTAATGCTCCTTTCCTCAGAGTGAACTCCCTTTACCCCTACCCTTTGTCATCTTCCTCTCAACCAGTTTCTAACCAGTCAGTCACTATAAGGCCCATAGCTAGGGAACTCAATATGTTTATTAGTTGCCAATGTGTAAGCGTGTCAATAGTAGCCCAACTCTCTTTTGTTTTCTCTTTTGTTGTATGTAACGATCCTAAGCAAATTTTGTTGTTATTATGTAAACCGGTGTGATTTGTATTCTTACAGGAACTTCGGTATAGAAAAATTAAAAATAAATAAACTCTCAAAAGCTCACTCTGGTATTATCTCACTCTGCTAGAGGTTCTCATTGCTCAAGCAGGAACTAGTGCACTGTATTATTAGTACTATTAGCTGATACCTATTGAAATTTCAACAGAAAATGTGTTGCATATGTGAGAGAAGATGCTTCAAAAGCTCAAGTTTGGTGGCTGGGGTTTAACTCTCTTGTCCCTACTAACTGCTGTCACCGAGGTGAAGCCTAGTTTACAGATACATGCAGCTCCAGTCTTCTTACCCTTCTCCCTTTCCTTCCCTCCCTGATCCAAAATTTCCTCCTCCATTCTTCCTATACTTCAGCCTTCTATACCTGATCCCAGCAGTCTGTCCTCCTTCCTCAGCCCCACCCCACTACTTCCTCCCTGCCCAATTGGAAGTCTCTCTTCCTTTTGCCCCTCTTCCTACTTCTGAGGCTGTGGCCACATTCAACTGCAGTATCATCCCCTCCTTGGGCCCTGCACAGGTTGATTCTTCAACCATAGTGCTTCCTTCAACCTGCATGAGCCACTGCCCCCTGAATCCTTTTGGCAATGGGCTACCCACACCTTTTTCTAGCCTGTGCAGCAATATGGACCTATATCTCTTTCCTCATGGTTGTAGCCCTCACTCACCTGCCATAGTGGAGACATTGGTTGGCTGTGCAGAGCAGAAGGGTGTTTTAGCATGTGCCAAGCATTGTAACAGCACCAAAATACATTAGCATGTGTAAAAGCATGTTAAAAGTAAAAAGATGATGTTGCAATACCAGCGAGGGGCCACAAGGCGGCAATATAGTCTATAAGAATAATTAGATGGACAAACATATAAACATTGCAAATGTCTTATAAATGTTAAAAACCCATTGCATGGAATTTGTGTAGTTGTGTGTGCATATGCTTATATTCATAATACAGTCATCTATTTCCCCAGATTCACAATCATTCTAGATAAATGTATTAATACAGGCCATCCTAAGATTTTCTTTATACCAAAATTCTACCAGCTAAACTATGGATTTAGCAAAGAGATACTTCTATGCTCCCAATGCAAAAGGTCAAACCTAAAAACGCTCTTTAAGCCTATCTTTCAAAAGGCTTTGGAGAGATGCACAAGGGCCCATGATTCCGCTTTTGTCTCCAAGGTTTATATATGATTTTAAATCTATTACCAGGTAGCAAATACAAAGGATGTTATTTTTTTGAGGCCATGCTTCAGCTCTCCTCAGCGTGACAAGTCATTTCTCTGGGCACAAGATTTTGCAGCTCTCCTTACAAATTTTCCTGAAGTCTCAGTCATTCTTCTATTTGTCCACTTTGACCTGCCACATTGTTAAAAACACAGAATCATTTCAGCTGCCTCACAGTATACAGCTTGATTATAACGTGTCTGTGCTGAAAACAGCAGCTTCAGACCTATCAGTGTTTATGGTTTTCAAGTGTATAGGCTATGCAAATGCCTGCATTAAAAAACGTGCATGTACCGAAACCTACGCATGTACTTTCAGAGTGGTAATACTCAGTATTTTATAAACTGAGCAGCTCCCACAGTTTATAAATACAGAGATAACTTTAGGCATACCTACTTATTCATTTATAACATTATATACCGCATGATCAGGGAAAAAAAAAAAACTATGTATGTGCTAAGTTATTGAAAATTGCCTTTCCAATTAGTAGAGGTCCATTTTGATGCTAATGATATAATCGTAGAAAAATCATTTTAATGAACTTATTTAATAAAGCATATCGGCACCAATAAAATAAAAGTCAGGAAACTCTTGTAGTTAGAACCTTTGGGCTCTATTGTTATGATTAATATATTATTATTAAATTTGATATACAACTTACAAAGAAGTATACAGCTATAGGGGTTAACAATCTCCCCTATTCTATTCAAACTTAACTGGCTACCGGTCAAATGAAGATAAAATATAAAAATTTTTATCCATTATACACAATCTCATCTACAATAATAATAATGACTGGCTATCGGCTAGCCTTCATCAGTACACTTCTGCTAGAAACCTAAGGTCAAAGAACCAATTCCTATTACAAATTCCTTCACCAAAACTAACAAGATTAGTTACAACTCGTGAACGGGCATTCCTCCATCGCAGGACCGATCCTCTGGAATTCAATACCACTCACATTGAGAACTCTAAATAACTCAAAAGATTTCAAAAAAGCCTTAAAACATTACCTATTTAATCAGGCATTTGCAGACCTTTGTGACTCCAGTAGATAATATCTTGATTCCTGTTGAGAATTTTATTTTATGCTATTAGTCTTTGCCTTTATTGTATCTCTACTTCTTATTTTAATTTCATTTATTTTATTGTACTTAATATTTCTTATTTTTTTAAACTTGTCTTGATCCATTCTAGCTTTGTGGATACTGTTATGTATGTTCAGTTGTAACCCGCCCCAAACCTTGATGGGAGTGGCATATAAATCTCTCTTAAATAAATAAATAAAATCACATTGACATGGTCAGGTCTCTACCGGAGCACCATGGGATGTCTCCTTGCCAGCCTCTTGCCACTTCCCCACAGTGACTCCTCAGTCTCCCAGGCCCTACCAAGCCTCAGTTCCAGCATAAATTTGGCCACAATAATGCCACAGACAGAGCTCTCTACCAGCCCATCTCCCCTAGCCATCCCCAAGACCCCAGCTGTGACCAGCCAGAGAACACAGAGACCCCAACAACTCAGGGAACCAGGTAAATATTTTTATCTATTTTATTTTTACCCTTATTCACAATAGTGATATATGCTCTTCACAGCATAATTTTAAAAGACAGATTTTTTCAAGATAAAGAAATTATCACGACGTGCTTTTTTGTCTTATTCCTTGATATGCTTCCTAAAATGTCAAATACCATTTCTCATCAGTTCTTCTGCATTCTTAGCTATTAGAAATGAAATCCCACAGGTTTTCCAAAACCCCTTTTTAATTATAAAAGCAGAATTTGATGGACACTACAGAACCTGTGACCCATGGCGTTTCTCTGTCCTGCCTTTCAGCAGATCTGCAGAACTAATGTACTGTGTCTGAAATAGCTTTCAACAACTGTCATTTCATTCTAAATAGGAAAATGATTTCTTGCCATTACCACGTTATAAATGCCAAAACCAGATTGCCAGTGTGTAGCTTTGTTTTATATAAGAGGAAATCTAGGATAATAACCCTGAGATCAGACACATAATTTGCTTTCGATGAGTGACATCCATATGTCTCTTTCTTACAGTTTAGGGTGAAAAATAAAAATGTGCACAGAAATCACCCCATTTAGTAAAAATGTCATGCAATTGTATGCCCTGGCAATAACCTCATCTGAGCTAAAAGTAATTTCTTCTTAGACATAATCACATTCCCAGCATCAGAAAAGACTGAATTTGTCCATGTTATTTCACAGCAAACAGCTGCAGAGTTCACAGGACATCTGTACGAGGCAGCTGATAGAGAGGTTAGATAGTGGGAGCTGGCCCTGTATTGATTGATGGAAGTTTGATATAATATTTATGTTCTCCTTCAAATATGGTAAACAATAGATTTCTTGAGGGTGCCTTTTCAGAGTTTGCTTCTAATCTTTAATCTTATCTAAAGCTATGCGTTATGTGTTACTCTGAATAGTACAGCTGTAGATTAGGGCTCTTTAGTCATGACATAGCAAAGTTCTCAGGCTATGAACAGCACCAGATCCCCAAAATATTGAGCTATCTACTTCTTGACGCCAATGCTTCCTCTACCCATGTTATTTCAAAGTCTCTTTGATTCTAAGGTATGTTATTTCTATTTCTTTTTATGCTTAATATTTTATATTTTTTTTATATTTATATAGCTGTAGCATAGAAAGATGCAAACCTAGAAACATGTCAGCAAAAAAAGACCATACGGCCCCATTTAATCTGCTCAGGCTTATCAGGTACACAAAGGTACATTTCTTTAACACAGTGGTTCTCAACCCTGTCCTGGGGACCCCCCCCAGCCAGTCGGGTTTTTCATGATATCCACAATGAATATGCATGAGAAAAAATTTGCATACACTGCCTCCATAACATGCAAAATTTCTCTCATGCATATTCATTGTGGATATCATGAAAACCCGACTGGCTGGGGGGGTCCCCAGGACAGGGTGAGAACCACTGCTTTAACATCATGTTTGCAAAAACAATAAGTAAATCAATTCAAATAATCAAAGTCAATCATGAGATAACAAATATGAGTGACTGCTTTTTCACTAAATGGAACTTCCCCAAACTCATCAAACCCAGTCCAGCCTGCTTGCCATATCATAACAGTTCATTTCTAACAGGCCATCCCACTAACATTCTCAAGGCACGGAACAACAATATTACTCATAAAGTGACCCAGGGCCATTCAGGGCACAAGGTATCTTGCTTTTTTCTAGGAGCCCAACTAATGTTTATTTATTTTACTTATCTGGGATTGGGATGCTGAAGCAGAATTAAACATTTTTCTGTGAAAGAAAACTTGATGCTTACGTCACACTTGATAATGACGTGTGAGGTCTGGATTGGATACAATCTGGTTAAAAGCCCGCGTCTGATACAAAGATGGTCTCTGCTCCTTTTGTTCAAAAATGTTTTGAGACGGTACCCATCCAGTTATGAGGTCTGGCTGTTTGCCAATCCCAGATAAGTATTGTTTTATATATATATATATATATATATATATATATATATATATATATATGAGTCTCCAAATAATAACAAAAATTTCCTTTTCCAATACAGGGATTTATTTGACAGAGATTATTCATGAATTGAAAGAATATTGTTACTGCACATTAGCTCCGGATGAAGCAGCTGTTGCTGCGAAACTTCGGCCGTATGTTGAGCTTCTTTTAAATATAGAAAACCCTCTTGAAAAAGATTAATATAAAAAATTGCAAAAAAAACGAAAAATAGAAAAAAAGAAAAAAAGAAAGACTGACCGCCACAGATGATTAGAGGTCCGGGCGGCTCTCTTTTGAAAACACAGAGAACACGCTGACAGGCTTGATGATGCGGCTATACATTTAAAGAATAACCTTTTGGGAAGTGGCATTGCAATATAAGATTGATTTGATATAACATTTCCTTTTTGCACATACATTTTGTGGTTTGTGGAAATTGTTCCAGTTCTTTTTTTGGCGTGTCAATTAGTGTGAACATGGCGGGAACAGTACCATTAAAGAATCTGAGTTTTACAGATGCTGATTTGCAAGCTTTACTAACCAGACCATCGAACTTTCACAATCAAGTGGATTCTGAGGAAAACAAGTGGGACGTTTTGTTAAAATTAATGCAACGATCGATTTGTACAAATTTACATGCAGATACGTTATTAGAATATTGCCGCTGTCAACGCATTCCGAGGGGTCTCCGAGTTATAAAAGAGCCGCATCTTTACAGAGAGGATGCAGAATTTGTCGAGAACTGGAATGCCATTGTTGATTTTGATCATCAGAATGGCGCAAAAATGTGATGTTGAGATCAAACAAGAAATCAACACTATCAAAGAGGCTCTAGCTGCAACAGAAGACACCGCTGCGTATAATGATCAGTTGTCAGCAATACAAGAATCAAGTGAGAAACTATAAGGAGAAATTTAAAAAATCAAAATACAAAAATTCAATCGTGACGAACGGGACTATACCAAGGGATATGTATACCCCTGGATGGTTGAAGAAAAAGACAAAAATAAAATTGAGGCACGGAGAGTTACTTTCGATACCAACAGTGATGATTCCTCTGGTGATGAAGTTCAGTCGCGGTATCAACAAAGACGGAGACATAACTCCTCTGGTGATGAATCAGAATAAAGACCGAGAAGTGATCTGGCATTACAGAATCAAGATCATCATTTTTTATCGTCCCGAGGGTGGTCAGGCTGCCGTCCATATCGAGGCAGAGGCAGATCTTGGAGAGATGAAACAACATCCAATCCCAGACAGACTTGATCTCAGAGCAACAGGAATGTTTAGTGTTAAATCTTTCTAAAAACATCCTTTCTGCAGCACAAATAAGGGTTTTAAATAAAGGTTTAACCTTTGTGCCAACTCCTAAACCTAAACTTTTCGATCTAGAAGTTGCCTTACACAAATTTGTGAGGAAATTATATATCAAACACTTCTTTGCCGATCAGTCTGAGAATATTGACATCTCCATTTTAAAAAATCCCTCTGTCTGGAGTCCATCAGGTCCACCGGATCCTATTATTTTCTCTTTCCATCAACTTGTGCTGAGACAATTACGTCATCAATTTACTGACAACAATCAGTTTTGTAATTTAACATCAGAAGAATTTCAGGCTATACGAGAGCTGAGAGAGAACTCAGAGTTGATCATTAAGCCAGCTGATAAGGGAGGGAAAATTGTTGTAATGGATAGAGTTCAATATTCAAATGAGGTACAACATCAATTATCTAATAGGACATTTTATCTTCCTTTACAAGAAGATCCTACGATGTCACTACTGAAAGAAATAGAACATCTTGTACAGAGAGATGAAGAAGCAGGTTTTCTAACACAAAAAGAAAAAAAAATTGATAAAAAAACATTCAATGGTTCCTATTTTTTATCTTTTACCAAAGATACATAAAGATCTTAATAATTCACTGGGAAGACCCATTGTCTCCGGTAGAGATTCCTTTTTGGAACCTTTATCAAAATTTGTTGATGCATTTCTAGCTCCCTTTGTATCAGAATTGCCCTCCTTCATTAGAGACTCCCAACAAATGATTTGTTTTTTGGAAAATATTCAATGTGATACCAGTGACCTACATTTAGTCACTTTGGATGTTGAGTCCCTGTACACATCTATCCCACAAAATGAAATGACTTATTTTGAATCGAGAACTCGTCCACAACAGATACCGTCAGAATTTCTGGAATCCCTATTATACATTGCACTCACAAAAAATTATTTTGCATATGAAAAAAACTTCTTTCAGCAGGTCTGTGGCACCGCAATGGGTGCCACGATGGCTCCAGATCTAGCCAATCTGTACATGGGTGCTTTTGAAGACAAGTGGATTAATATTAACCAACCTTTCTCTCAGAACATCTTTATATGGAGAAGATATATAGATGATATTCTGATTTTATGGCGAGGGACCCAAGAGACATTTAATGAATTTCTGATTTGGTTAAATTCATGTAATATCAGTCTTCATTTTACAGCTTCCTTTCAGACAGATGTGATCACTTTTTTGGATATTACCATAACAAAGATTCCAATGGGCTTCAAAACTTCAGTGTACCATAAACCGGTAAGCAGCAACACCTTTCTGCATTTCAGTAGTGCCCACCCTCGGAGTTTAAAAGAAAATTTACCCACTGGACAATTCTTCAGAATCCGACGCCTCTGCTCTTCCCAAAATTATTTCATGACCCAAGCTAATATCTTAAGTGACCGTTTCGTAAAGAGAGGTTACCCTAGGCGATGTATAAGGCGAGCTTTTCTCCGAGCCAAATATACCAACAGAGATTATTTCTACCTAAAGAAAAAACAACAGAAGATCTTATAACATGTGTGGTACCTTTTTCCCCTATGGCATCAGTATTTAAACAACTGGTTCATCAACACTGGCACTTGTTACAGTCTCATAGCGAATTTGAATTAAGACCCAGATTTACATACACAAGATCTAATTTAAAAGATCAACTTGTGCATTCTGACTCAACGATGGCTCCACCCAAAGAAGAATCTGGTTCACATACAGCGTGTGGAACTTGTTGTATGCATGAATATGCTTGTGACAACCTGTATTCGATTTGAGAATCTCTCAGCCATGGTTCAATTGAAACAACATACCACATGTAAATCTGTGGGTGTTATATACATTATTCAATGCCCATGCGAGATGACATATGTTGGTAAGACCACACGACAACTTCGGACTAGAATTATTGAACATCGGTCTAGCTTAGCCACACAACGTTTGAATGCACCGATTGTATCACATTGCCTTGCAAAGGGACATATGTTTGAGGACTTGCGGGTTTGTGTACTGGAGCAAATTATGCCTCACTGGCGTGGGGGTGA